>NW_027125237.1:300000-600000 GCF_033026475.1 Channa argus | reverse complement strand
TTTTTATTTTTTTTTTATTTTTTATTAGAAAAAATCAACAGTACAGTAACCATTATACTCCCAACACATGACTTGGCACTGTGTCCCCATTCGCATCCCCGCACCCCTGAAGTGAAACTGCCCATATGTCATGAAAGAAAAACAAACGACTCCAAAACAGAAAAACACAAGCAAAAGAAAGACACAATAAGAAAAACTGAAACATAACCTGTACCAGTGCACCATTATCTTTTATAGCAACCCAAAACCACCTTTCCACTTTTCTTTTGCAGCGTGATACCCCAACTTGTCCACATCCAACTTCATCCTTTCTGTCACCTCCCATTCGACCCCCTTAGCCACCCTCTCTGTAGTCCACTCCACTCCACTTCATTCCGTACGAGCTCCTGTCTTGCCAGCCATAGCCCCCTTTTGTATAGGCTCAAGAGCAACCACAAAATCCCCCACCCACTCCTAATGTGGGCTCCTACAAAACCCCTCTCCACCACCTGCCATGACAGTGTAAGATCAGGCTTTGCCCTCCCCACCACCTTTTTTGCCTTAGCCCAGAGCTGTCTGGCAAAACTGCACTCCCACATAACTTGGTACGCTGTCTCCCCAGCACCACACGATGGTCTCGGGCACAGAGGAGACCGGCCCAGACCGTGCCTGTGTATCTTGTCTCGCACCGGTAGCGTTCTGTGCAAGAAGGCCCAGTTCAGATCCTTCAGACCATTACTTTGGCCTACTGCCTGAAAACCCACTGTAACTGATGACGGTACCCCCAACAACGGAGATGGGTTTACCTTCCCTCTAACCACCCTGTACAGGACCCTTTGCTGCTTCCATATGCCATCTTCCAGGGCCTTAGGGTGAGCCCTCAGCCACTTGGCAACCCAGGCATAGTGCCACGGTAGCTGCTCTGACCTCGGACTTACATTGGACCAGTTCAGTATCCCTCTGGCAGCGTATAAAAAGAAATATTTCATACCTAAACTAGCCGGATGCCCCACCTCTGAAGCCATGTCCTGAAGCAGAGACGCCACAAAAATGGTGTCAAGTTTCAGGGGGAGGTCCAGATCATCCCTGCCACCCTCAGCCAAGCCCGACATCATGCGGCCACGTGCCACCCACTCATACCTCCCTCCCCATAGGAAATCGAAAATTGTTCTCGCCAGGGGCCGTCTGATGGCGACCGGCAGAGGGAAAACATATGCCAGGTGGAGCACAGAGGAGAGCATGTCCGCCTTGAGCACAAGCACTTTACCCAGAAGTGTCAGCTTCCTGGCCTTCCACAATGCTAATCTGGACTTCACTCGCTGAAAACGCCCCTCCCAGTTGACGGTAGCACTATTCATTGGTTGGAATTGTACACCTAAGATCTGTATTGGCCCTTGACACACCGATAGTCCACCCGCAGCAACATCACGCCCCTTCCAACTCCCTTCACTGTACATTTGCCAATGTTGAGCCTAGCTCCTGAGACCCTTCAAAAATCCTCAAAACCTCCAAAGCTCTCACCACACACTCGTCACTGTCCAGCAACAATGTTGTGTCATCAGCATACTGTGAAAGTTTCACCCGTAGGTCCCCTCCCCCTGGAACCAGGGTCACCCTCACACTGGCGTCTGCTCTGATGGCCTCTGCAGGGGAATGCAGGGGGGTGCTGAAGCCCTTCAACACCTTCAGCATCTGGGTGCAGCAGAACCGGGAACATCTGGGTGCAGCAGAACCTGGAACTGTCGACAACCGGTCCAGAAACCTAGTGGGTCCCGCACATATCGTGCAGCAGAAACCACATTAGAAAAGCGACCGAAAAATTCCTTTAATGCCAAGTCTGTCATAAAAGGGTTGAACATATGGACAGAAATTATCCTAAAGTTAGGTCTGTCCATATTTACCACCTCACACAAATTCAACGGGTGCTTGTTTGCCAATCTAGCACACCTTGCAGTGACAGCCTGATGAGTCTCAGCTGAAACAAATGAAACATCATACCCGGTTGCCTGCTGATGCCACTGAATACAAAAAACGTCCTCCACCGTCAGATTCAACTGGCCCTTGATGATTCTGGTGCAAAACAAATCCCTTGGCATCACTTCCCTGTCGCTGCTCCTCCACTGGAACCTCAAAGTCCTGCGCAGTCCCACCCGAGGAATTGTCCGGCCCTGGTTGGTAAACGCCATGTTAGAAAAAGAAGAAAAAACACAGCGCGCGCTTCTCAATTGTACAATTGACAAGAACAGATTTTTTTTTTATTTTTTATTAGAAAAAATCAACAGTACAGTAACCATTATACTCCCAACACATGACTTGGCACTGTGTCCCCATTCGCATCCCCGCACCCCTGAAGTGAAACTGCCCATATGTCATGAAAGAAAAACAAACGACTCCAAAACAGAAAAACACAAGCAAAAGAAAGACACAATAAGAAAAACTGAAACATAACCTGTACCAGTGCACCATTATCTTTTATAGCAACCCAAAACCACCTTTCCACTTTTCTTTTGCAGCGTGATACCCCAACTTGTCCACATCCAACTTCATCCTTTCTGTCACCTCCCATTCGACCCCCTTAGCCACCCTCTCTGTAGTCCACTCCACTCCACTCCATTCCGTACGAGCTCCTGTCTTGCCAGCCATAGCCCCCTTTTGTATAGGCTCAGGAGCAACCACAAAATCCCCCACCCACTCCTAATGTGGGCTCCTACAAAACCCCTCTCCACCACCTGCCATGACAGTGTAAGATCAGGCTTTGCCCTCCCCACCACCTTTTTTGCCTTAGCCCAGAGCTGTCTGGCAAAACTGCACTCCCACATAACTTGGTACGCTGTCTCCCCAGCACCACACGATGGTCTCGGGCACAGAGGAGACCGGCCCAGACCGTGCCTGTGTATCTTGTCTCGCACCGGTAGCGTTCTGTGCAAAAAGGCCCAGTTCAGATCCTTCAGCCCATTACTTTGGCCTACTGCCTGAACACCCACCGTAACTGATGACGGTACCCCCAACAACGGAGATGGGTTTACCTTCCCTCTAACCACCCTGTACAGGACCCTTTGCTGCTTCAATATGCCATCTTCCAGGGCCTTAGGGTGAGCCCTCAGCCACTTGGCAACCCAGGCATAGTGCCACGGTAGCTGCTCTGACCTCGGACTTACATTGGACCAGTTCAGTATCCCTCTGGCAGCGTATAAAAAGAAATATTTCATACCTAAACTAGCCGGATGCCCCACCTCTGAAGCCATGTCCTGAAGCAGAGACGCCACAAAAATGGTGTCAAGTTTCAGGGGGAGGTCCGGCACATCCCTGCCACCCTCAGCCAAGCCCGACATCATGCGGCCACGTGCCACCCACTCATACCTCCCTCCCCATAGGAAATCGAAAATTATTCTCGCCAGGGGCCGTCTGATGGCGACCGGCAGAGGGAAAACATATGCCAGGTGGAGCACAGAGGAGAGCATGTCCGCCTTGAGCACAAGCACTTTACCCAGAAGTGTCAGCTTCCTGGCCTTCCACAATGCTAATCTGGACTTCAATCGCTGAAAACGCCCCTCCCAGTTGACGGTAGCACTATTCATTGTTTGGAATTGTACACCTAAGATCTTTATTGGCCCTTGACACACCGATAGTCCACCCGGAGCAACATCACGCCCCTTCCAACTCCCTTCACTGTACATTTGCCAATGTTGAGCCTAGCTCCTGAGACCCTTCCAAAATCCTCAAAACCTCCAAAGCTCTCACCACACACTCGTCACTGTCCAGCAACAATGTTGTGTCATCAGTGTACTGTGAAAGTTTCACCCGTAGGTCCCCTTCCCCTGGAACCAGGGTCACCCTCACACTGGCGTCTGCTCTGATGGCCTCTGCAGGGGAATGCAGGGGGGGTGCTGAAGCCCTTCAACACCTTCAGCATCTGGGTGCAGCAGAACCGGGAACATCTGGGTGCAGCAGAACCTGGAACTGTCGACAACCAGTCCAGAAACCTAGTGGGTCCCGCACATATCGTGCAGCAGAAACCACATCAGAAAAGCGACCGAAAAATTCCTTTAATGCCAAGTCTGTCATAAAAGGGTTGAACATATGGACAGAAATTATCATAACGTTAGGTCTGTCCATATTTACCACCTCACACAAATTCAACGGGTGCTTGTTTGCCAATCTAGCACACCTTGCAGTGACAGCCTGATGAGTCTCAGCTGAAACAAATGAAACATCATACCCGGTTGCCTGCTGATGCCACTGAATACAAAAAACGTCCTCCACCGTCAGATTCAACTGGCCCTTGATGATTCTGGTGCAAAACAAATCCCTTGGCATCACTTCCCTGTCGCTGCTCCTCCACTGGAACCTCAAAGTCCTGCGTAGTCCCACCCAAGGAATTGACCGGCCCTGGTTGGCAAACGCCATGTTAGAAAAAGAAGAAAAAACACAGCCCGCGCTTCTCAAATGTACAAGTGTCAAGAACAGATTTTTTTTTTTTTTTTTTTATATTTTATTAGAAAAAAATCAACAGTACAGTAACCATTATACTCCCAACACATGACTTGGCACTGTGTCCCCATTCGCATCCCCGCACCCCTGAAGTGAAACTGCCAATATCTCATGAAAGAAAAACAAACGACTCCAAAACAGAAAAACACAAGCAAAAGAAAGACACAATAAGAAAATCTGAAACATAACCTGTACCAGTGCACCATTATCTTTTATAGCAACCCAAAACCACCTTTCCACTTTTCTTTTGCAGCGTGATACCCCAACTTGTCCACATCCAACTTCATCCTTTCTGTCACCTCCCATTCGACCCCCTTAGCCACCCTCTCTGTAGTCCACTCCACTCCACTTCATTCCGTACGAGCTCCTGTCTTGCCAGCCATAGCCCCCTTTTGTATAGGCTCAGGAGCAACCACAAAATCCCCCACCCACTCCTAATGTGGGCTCCTGCAAAACCCCTCTTCACCACCTGCCATGTCAGTGTAAGATCAGGCTTTGCCCTCCCCACCACCTTTTTTGCCTTAGCCCAGAGCTGTCTGGTAAAACTGCACTCCCACATAACATGGTACGCTGTCTCCCCAGCACCACACGATGGTCTCGGGCACAGAGGAGACCGGCCCAGACCGTGCCTGTGTATCTTGTCTCGCACCGGTAGCGTTCTGTGCAAGCAGGCCCAGTTCAGATCCTTCAGCCCATTAGTTTGGCCTACTGCCTGAACACCCACCGTAACTGATGACGGTACCCCCAACAACGGAGACGGGTTTACCTTCCCTCTAACCACCCTGTACAGGACCCTTTGCTGCTTCCATATGCCATCTTCCAGGGCCTTAGGGTGAGCCCTCAGCCACTTGGCAACCCAGGCATAGTGCCACGGTAGCTGCTCTGACCTCGGACCTACATTGGACCAGTTTAGTACCCTCTGGCAGCGTATAAAAAGAAATATTTCATACCTAAACTAGCCGGATGCCCCACCTCTGAAGCCATGTCCTGAAGCAGAGACGCCACAAAAACGGTGTCAAGTTTCAGGGGGAGGTCCGGCACATCCCTGCCACCCTCAGCCAAGCCCGACATCATGCGGCCAAGTGCCACCCACTCATACCTCCCTCCCCATAGGAAATTGAAAATTGTTCTCGCCAGGGGCCGTCTGATGGCGACCGGCAGAGGGAAAACAGAGTGGAGAGCATGTCCGCCTTGAGCACAAGCACTTTACCCAGAAGTGTCAGCTTCCTGGCATTCCACAATGCTAATCTGGACTTCACTCGCTGAAAACGCCCCTCCCAGTTGACGGTAGCACTATTCATTGGTTGGAATTGTACACCTAAGATCTGTATTGGCCCTTGACACACCGATAGTCCACCCGGAGCAACATCACGCCCCTTCCAACTCCCTTCACTGTACATTTGCCAATGTTGAGCCTAGCTCCTGAGACCCTTCAAAAATCCTCAAAACCTCCAAAGCTCTCACCACACACTCGTCACTGTCCAGCAACAATGTTGTGTCATCAGCGTACTGTGAAAGTTTCACCCGTAGGTCCCCTCTCCCTGGAACCAGGGTCACCCTCACACTGGCGTCTGCTCTGATGGCCTCTGCAGGGGAATGCAGGGGGGTGCTGAAGCCCTTCAACACCTTCAGCATCTGGGTGCAGCAGAACCGGGAACATCTGGGTGCAGCAGAACCTGGAACTGTCGACAACCGGTCCAGAAACCTAGTGGGTCCCGCACATATCGTGCAACAGAAACCACATCAGAAAAGCGACCGAAAAATTCCTTTAATGCCAAGTCTGTCATAAAAGGGTTGAACATATGGACAGAAATTATCCTAAAGTTAGGTCTGTCCATATTTACCACCTCACACAAATTCAACGGGTGCTTGTTTGCCAATCTAGCACACCTTGCAGTGACAGCCTGATGAGTCTCAGCTGAAACAAATGAAACATCATACCCGGTTGCCTGCTGATGCCACTGAATACAAAAAACGTCCTCCACCGTCAGATTCAACTGGCCCTTGATGATTCTGGTGCAAAACAAATCCCTTGGCATCACTTCCCTGTCGCTGCTCCTCCACTGGAACCTCAAAGTCCTGCGCAGTCCCACCCGAGGAATTGTCCGGCCCTGGTTGGCAAACGCCATGTTAGAAAAAGAAGAAAAAACACAGCACGCGCTTCTCAATTGTACAAGTGACAAGAACAGATTTTTTTTTTATTTATTTTTTTATTTTTTATTAGAAAAAATCAACAGTACAGTAACCATTATACTCCCAACACATGACTTGGCACTGTGTCCCCATTCGCATCCCCGCACCCCTGAAGTGAAACTGCCCATATGTCATGAAAGAAAAACAAACGACTCCAAAACAGAAAAACACAAGAAAAAGAAAGACACAATAAGAAAAAATGAAACATAACCTGTACCAGTGCACCATTATCTTTTATAGCAACCCAAAACCACCTTTCCACTTTTCTTTTGCAGCGTGATACCCCAACTTGTCCACATCCAACTTCATCCTTTCTGTCACCTCCCATTCGACCCCCTTAGCCACCCTCTCTGTAGTCCACTCCACTCCACTCCATTCCGTACGAGCTCCTGTCTTGCCAGCCATAGCCCCCTTTTGTATAGGCTCAGGAGCAACCACAAAATCCCCCACCCACTCCTAATGTGGGCTCCTACAAAACCCCTCTCCACCACCTGCCATGTCAGTGTAAGATCAGGCTTTGCCCTCCCCACCACCTTTTTTGCCTTAGCCCAGAGCTGTCTGGCAAAACTGCACTCCCACATAACATGGTACGCTGTCTCCCCAGCACCACACGATGGTCTCGGGCACAGAGGAGACCGGCCCAGACCGTGCCTGTGTATCTTGCCTCGCACCGGTAGCGTTCTGTGCAAGCAGGCCCAGTTCAGATCCTTCTGCCCATTACTCAGGCCTACTGCCTGAAGACCCACCCAAACTGATGACGGTACCCCCAACACCGGAGACGGGTTTACCTTCCCTCTAACCACCCTGTACAGGACCCTTTGCTGCTTCCATATGCCATCTTCCAGGGCCTTAGGGTGAGCCCTCAGCCACTTGGCAACCCAGGCATAGTGCCACGGTAGCTGCTCTGACCTCGGACTTACATTGGACCAGTTCAGTATCCCTCTGGCAGCGTATAAAAAGAAATATTTCATACCTAAACTAGCCGGATGCCCCACCTCTGAAGCCATGTCCTGAAGCAGAGACGCCACAAAAATGGTGTCAAGTTTCAGGGGGAGGTCCAGCACATCCCTGCCACCCTCAGCCAAGCCCGACATCATGCGGCCACGTGCCACCCACTCATACCTCCCTCCCCATAGGAAATCGAAAATTGTTCTCGCCAGGGGCCGTCTGATGGCGACCGGCAGAGGGAAAACATATGCCAGGTGGAGCACAGAGGAGAGCATGTCCGCCTTGAGCACAAGCACTTTACCCAGAAGTGTCAGCTTCCTGGCCTTCCACAATGCTAATCTGGACTTCAATGGCTGAAAACGCCCCTCCCAGTTGACGGTAGCACTATTCATTGTTTGGAATTGTACACCTAAGATCTTTATTGGCCCTTGACACACCGATAGTCCACCCGGAGCAACATCACGCCCCTTCCAACTCCCTTCACTGTACATTTGCCAATGTTGAGCCTAGCTCCTGAGACCCTTCCAAAATCCTCAAAACCTCCAAAGCTCTCACCACACACTCGTCACTGTCCAGCAACAATGTTGTCATCAGTGTACTGTGAAAGTTTCACCCGTAGGTCCCCTCCCCCTGGTACCAGGGTCACCCTCACACTGGCGTCTGCTCTGATGGCCTCTGCAGGGGAATGCAGGGGGGGTGCTGAAGCCCTTCAACACCTTCAGCATCTGGGTGCAGCAGAACCGGGAACATCTGGGTGCAGCAGAACCTGGAACTGTCGACAACCAGTCCAGAAACCTAGCGGGTCCCGCACATATCGTGCAGCAGAAACCACATCAGAAAAGCGACCGAAAAATTCCTTTAATGCCAAGTCTGTCATAAAAGGGTTGAACATATGGAGACAAATTATCCTAAAGTTAGGTCTGTCCATATTTACCACCTCACACAAATTTAACGGGTGCTTGTTTGCCAATCTAGCACACCTTGCAGTGACAGCCTGATGAGTCTCAGCTGAAACAAATTAAACATCATACCCGGTTTGCCTGCTGATGCCACTGAATACAAAAAACGTCCTCCACCGTCAGATTCAACTGGCCCTTGATGATTCTGGTGCAAAACAAATCCCTTGGCATCACTTCCCTGTCGCTGCTCCTCCACTGGAACCTCAAAGTCCTGCGCAGTCCCACCCGAGGAATTGTCCGGCCCTGGTTGGCGCCATGTTAGAAAAAGAAGAAAAAACACAGCGCGCGCTTCTCAATTGTACAAGTGACAAGAACAGATTTTTTTTTTTTTTTTTTTTTATATTTTATTAGAAAAAATCAACAGTACAGTAACCTTTATACTCCCAACACATGACTTGGCACTGTGTCCCCATTCGCATCCCCGCACCCCTGAAGTGAAACTGCCCATATGTCATGAAAGAAAAACAAACGACTCCAAAACAGAAAAACACAAGCAAAAGAAAGACACAATAAGAAAAACTGAAACATAACCTGTACCAGTGCACCATTATCTTTTATAGCAACCCAAAACCACCTTTCCACTTTTCTTTTGCAGCGTGATACCCCAACTTGTCCACATCCAACTTCATCCTTTCTGTCACCTCCCATTCGACCCCCTTAGCCACCCTCTCTGTAGTCCACTCAACTCCACTCCACTCCATTCCGTACGAGCTCCTGTCTTGCCAGCCATAGCCCCCTTTTTTATAGGCTCAGGAGCAACCACAAAATCCCCCACCCACTCCTAATGTGGGCTCCTACAAAACCCCTCTCCACCACCTGCCATGTCAGTGTAAGATCAGGCTTTGCCCTCCCCACCACCTTTTTTGCCTTAGCCCAGAGCTGTCTGGCAAAACTGCACTCCCACATAACATGGTACGCTGTCTCCCCAGCACCACACGATGGTCTCGGGCACAGAGGAGACCGGCCCAGACCGTGCCTGTGTATCTTGCCTCGCACCGGTAGCGTTCTGTGCAAGCAGGCCCAGTTCAGATCCTTCTGCCCATTACTCAGGCCTACTGCCTGAAGACCCACCCAAACTGATGACGGTACCCCCAACACCGGAGACGGGTTTACCTTCCCTCTAACCACCCTGTACAGGACCCTTTGCTGCTTCCATATGCCATCTTCCAGGGCCTTAGGGTGAGCCCTCAGCCACTTGGCAACCCAGGCATAGTGCCACGGTAGCTGCTCTGACCTCGGACTTACATTGGACCAGTTCAGTATCCCTCTGGCAGCGTATAAAAAGAAATATTTCATACCTAAACTAGCCGGATGCCCCACCTCTGAAGCCATGTCCTGAAGCAGAGACGCCACATAAATGGTGTCAAGTTTCAGGGGGAGGTCCAGCACATCCCTGCCACCCTCAGCCAAGCCCGACATCATGCGGCCACGTGCCACCCACTCATACCTCCCTCCCCATAGGAAATCGAAAATTGTTCTCGCCAGGGGCCGTCTGATGGCGACCGGCAGAGGGAAAACATATGCCAGGTGGAGCACAGAGGAGAGCATGTCCGCCTTGAGCACAAGCACTTTACCCAGAAGTGTCAGCTTCCTGGCCTTCCACAATGCTAATCTGGACTTCAATCGCTGAAAACGCCCCTCCCAGTTGACGGTAGCACTATTCATTGTTTGGAATTGTACACCTAAGATCTTTATTGGCCCTTGACACACCGATAGTCCACCCGGAGCAACATCACGCCCCTTCCAACTCCCTTCACTGTACATTTGCCAATGTTGAGCCTAGCTCCTGAGACCCTTCCAAAATCCTCAAAACCTCCAAAGCTCTCACCACACACTCGTCACTGTCCAGCAACAATGTTGTGTCATCAGTGTACTGTGAAAGTTTCACCCGTAGGTCCCCTCCCCCTGGAACCAGGGTCACCCTCACACTGGCGTCTGCTCTGATGGCCTCTGCAGGGGAATGCAGGGGGGGTGCTGAAGCCCTTCAACACCTTCAGCATCTGGGTGCAGCAGAACCGGGAACATCTGGGTGCAGCAGAACCTGGAACTGTCGACAACCAGTCCAGAAACCTAGTGGGTCCCGCACATATCGTGCAGCAGAAACCACATCAGAAAAGCGACCGAAAAATTCCTTTAATGCCAAGTCTGTCATAAAAGGGTTGAACATATGGACAGAAATTATCCTAACGTTAGGTCTGTCCATATTTACCACCTCACACAAATTCAACGGGTGCTTGTTTGCCAATCTAGCACACCTTGCAGTGACAGCCTGATGAGTCTCAGCTGAAACAAATGAAACATCATACCCGGTTGCCTGCTGATGCCACTGAATACAAAAAACGTCCTCCACCGTCAGATTAAACTGGCCCTTGATGATTCTGGTGCAAAACAAATCCCTTGGCATCACTTCCCTGTCGCTGCTCCTCCACTGGAACCTCAAAGTCCTGCGCAGTCCCACCCAAGGAATTGACCGGCCCTGGTTGGCAAACGCCATGTTAGAAAAAGAAGAAAAAACACAGCCCGCGCTTCTCAAATATACAAGTGTCAAGAACAGATTTTTTTATTTTTTTTTTTATATTTTATTAGAAAAAAATCAACAGTACAGTAACCATTATACTCCCAACACATGACTTGGCACTGTGTCCCCATTCGCATCCCCGCACCCCTGAAGTGAAACTGCCAATATCTCATGAAAGAAAAACAAACGACTCCAAAACAGAAAAACACAAGCAAAAGAAAGACACAATAAGAAAAACTGAAACATAACCTGTACCAGTGCACCATTATCTTTTATAGCAACCCAAAACCACCTTTCCACTTTTCTTTTGCAGCGTGATACCCCAACTTGTCCACATCCAACTTCATCCTTTCTGTCACCTCCCATTCGACCCCCTTAGCCACCCTCTCTGTAGTCCACTCCACTCCACTTCATTCCGTACGAGCTCCTGTCTTGCCAGCCATAGCCCCCTTTTGTATAGGCTCAGGAGCAACCACAAAATCCCCCACCCACTCCTAATGTGGGCTCCTACAAAACCCCTCTCCACCACCTGCCATGTCAGTGTAAGATCAGGCTTTGCCCTCCCCACCACCTTTTTTGCCTTAGCCCAGAGCTGTCTGGTAAAACTGCACTCCCACATAACATGGTACGCTGTCTCCCCAGCACCACACGATGGTCTCGGGCACAGAGGAGACCGGCCCAGACCGTGCCTGTGTATCTTGTCTCGCACCGGTAGCGTTCTGTGCAAGCAGGCCCAGTTCAGATCCTTCAGCCCATTAGTTTGGCCTACTGCCTGAACACCCACCGTAACTGATGACGGTACCCCCAACAACGGAGACGGGTTTACCTTCCCTCTAACCACCCTGTACAGGACCCTTTGCTGCTTCCATATGCCATCTTCCAGGGCCTTAGGGTGAGCCCTCAGCCACTTGGCAACCCAGGCATAGTGCCACGGTAGCTGCTCTGACCTCGGACCTACATTGGACCAGTTTAGTATCCCTCTGGCAGCGTATAAAAAGAAATATTTCATACCTAAACTAGCCGGATGCCCCACCTCTGAAGCCATGTCCTGAAGCAGAGACGCCACAAAAATGGTGTCAAGTTTCAGGGGGAGGTCCGGCACATCCCTGCCACCCTCAGCCAAGCCCGACATCATGCGGCCACGTGCCACCCACTCATACCTCCCTCCCCATAGGAAATTGAAAATTGTTCTCGCCAGGGGCCGTCTGATGGCGACCGGCAGAGGGAAAACAGAGTGGAGAGCATGACCGCCTTGAGCACAAGCACTTTACCCAGAAGTGTCAGCTTCCTGGCCTTCCACAATGCTAATCTGGACTTCAATCGCTGAAAACGCCCCTCCCAGTTGACGGTAGCACTATTCATTGTTTGGAATTGTACACCTAAGATCTTTATTGGCCCTTGACACACCGATAGTCCACCCGGAGCAACATCACGCCCCTTCCAACTCCCTTCACTGTACATTTGCCAATGTTGAGCCTAGCTCCTGAGACCCTTCCAAAATCCTCAAAACCTCCAAAGCTCTCACCACACACTCGTCACTGTCCAGCAACAATGTTGTGTCATCAGTGTACTGTGAAAGTTTCACCCGTAGGTCCCCTCCCCCTGGAACCAGGGTCACCCTCACACTGGCGTCTGCTCTGATGGCCTCTGCAGGGGAATGCAGGGGGGGTGCTGAAGCCCTTCCACACCTTCAGCATCTGGGTGCAGCAGAACCGGGAACATCTGGGTGCAGCAGAACCTGGAACTGTCGACAACCAGTTCAGAAACCTAGTGGGTCCCGCACATATCGTGCAGCAGAAACCACATCAGAAAAGCGACCGAAAAATTCCTTTAATGCCAAGTCTGTCATAAAAGGGTTGAACATATGGACAGAAATTATCCTAAAGTTAGGTCTGTCCATATTTACCACCTCACACAAATTCAACGGGTGCTTGCTTGCCAATCTAGCACACCTTGCAGTGACAGCCTGATGAGTCTCAGCTGAAACAAATGAAACATCATACCCGGTTGCCTGCTGATGCCACTGAATACAAAAAACGTCCTCCACCGTCAGATTCAACTGGCCCTTGATGATTCTGGTGCAAAACAAATCCCTTGGCATCACTTCCCTGTCGCTGCTCCTCCACTGGAACCTCAAAGTCCTGCGCAGTCCCACCCAAGGAATTGACCGGCCCTGGTTGGCAAACGCCATGTTAGAAAAAGAAGAAAAAACACAGCCCGCGCTTCTCAAATGTACAAGTGTCAAGAACAGATTTTTTTTTTTTTTTTTTATATTTTATTAGAAAAAAATCAACAGTACAGTAACCATTATACTCCCAACACATGACTTGGCACTGTGTCCCCATTCGCATCCCCGCACCCCTGAAGTGAAACTGCCAATATCTCATGAAAGAAAAACAAACGACTCCAAAACAGAAAAACACAAGCAAAAGAAAGACACAATAAGAAAAACTGAAACATAACCTGTACCAGTGCACCTTTATCTTTTATAGCAACCCAAAACCACCTTTCCACTTTTCTTTTGCAGCGTGATACCCCAACTTGTCCACATCCCACTTCATCCTTTCTGTCACCTCTAATTCGACCCCCTTAGCCACCCTCTCTGTACTCCACTCCACTCCACTTCATTCCGTACGAGCTCCTGTCTTGCCAGCCATAGCCCCCTTTTGTATAGGCTCAGGAGCAACCACAAAATCCCCCACCCAGTCCTAATGTGGGCTCCTACAAAACCCCTCTCCACAACCTGCCATGTCAGTGTAAGATCAGGCTTTGCCCTCCCCACCAACTTTTTTGCCTTAGCCCAGAGCTGTCTGGTAAAACTGCACTCCCACATAACATGGTACGGTGTCTCCCCAGCACCACACGATGGTCTCGGGCACAGAGGAGACCGGCCCAGACCGTGCCTGTGTATCTTGCCTCGCACCGGTAGCGTTCTGTGCAAGCAGGCCCAGTTCAGATCCTTCTGCCCATTACTCAGGCCTACTGCCTGAACACCCACCCAAACTGATGACGGTACCCCCAACAACGGAGACGGGTTTACCTTCCCTCTAACCACCCTGTACAGGACCCTTTGCTGCTTCCATATGCCATCTTCCAGGGCCTCAGGGTGAGCCCTCAGCCACTTGGCAACCCAGGCATAGTGCCACGGTAGCTGCTCTGACCTCGGACTTACATTGGACCAGTTCAGTATCCCTCTGGCAGCGTATAAAAAGAAATATTTTATACCTAAACTAGCCGGATGCCCCACCTCTGAAGCCATGTCCTGAAGCAGAGACGCCACAAAAATGGTGTCAAGTTTCAGGGGGAGGTCCGGCACATCCCTGCCACCCTCAGCCAAGCCCGACATCATGCGGCCACGTGCCACCCACTCATACCTCCCTCCCCATAGGAAATCGAAAATTGTTCTCGCCAGGGGCCGTCTGATGGCGACCGGCAGAGGGAAAACATATGCCAGGTGGAGCACAGAGGAGAGCATGTCCGCCTTGAGCACAAGCACTTTACCCAGAAGTGTCAGCTTCCTGGCCTTCCACAATGCTAATCTGGACTTCAATGGCTGAAAACGCCCCTCCCAGTTGACGGTAGCACTATTCATTGGTTGGAATTGTACACCCAAGATCTTTATTGGCCCTTGACACACCGATAGTCCACCCGGAGCAACATCACGCCCCTTCCAACTCCCTTCACTGTACATTTGCCAATGTTGAGCCTAGCTCCTGAGACCCTTCCAAAATCCTCAAAACCTCCAAAGCTCTCACCACACACTCGTCACTGTCCAGCAACAATGTTGTGTCATCAGTGTACTGTGAAAGTTTCACCCGTAGGTCCCCTCCCCCTGGAACCAGGGTCACCCTCACACTGGCGTCTGCTCTGATGGCCTCTGCAGGGGAATGCAGGGGGGGTGCTGAAGCCCTTCCACACCTTCAGCATCTGGGTGCAGCAGAACCGGGAACATCTGGGTGCAGCAGAACCTGGAACTGTCGACAACCAGTCCAGAAACCTAGTGGGTCCCGCACATATCGTGCAGCAGAAACCACATCAGAAAAGCGACCGAAAAATTCCTTTAATGCCAAGTCTGTCATAAAAGGGTTGAACATATGGACAGAAATTATCCTAAAGTTAGGTCTGTCCATATTTACCACCTCACACAAATTCAACGGGTGCTTGTTTGCCAATCTAGCACACCTTGCAGTGACAGCCTGATGAGTCTCAGCTGAAACAAATGAAACATCATACCCGGTTGCCTGCTGATGCCACTGAATACAAAAAACGTCCTCCACCGTCAGATTCAACTGGCCCTTGATGATTCTGGTGCAAAACAAATCCCTTGGCATCACTTCCCTGTCGCTGCTCCTCCACTGGAACCTCAAAGTCCTGCGCAGTCCCACCCAAGGAATTGACCGGCCCTGGTTGGCAAACGCCATGTTAGAAAAAGAAGAAAAAACACAGCCCGCGCTTCTCAAATGTACAAGTGTCAAGAACGGATTTTTTTATTTATTTTTTTTTTTTTTATTAGAAAAAAATCAACAGTACAGTAACCATTATACTCCCAACACATGACTTGGCACTGTGTCCCCATTCGCATCCCCGCACCCCTGAAGTGAAACTGCCAATATCTCATGAAAGAAAAACAAACGACTCCAAAACAGAAAAACACAAGCAAAAGAAAGACACAATAAGAAAAACTGAAACATAACCTGTACCAGTGCACCATTATCTTTTATAGCAACCCAAAACCACCTTTCCACTTTTCTTTTGCAGCGTGATACCCCAACTTGTCCACATCCAACTTCATCCTTTCTGTCACCTCCCATTCGACCCCCTTAGCCACCCTCTCTGTAGTCCACTCCACTCCACTTCATTCCGTACGAGCTCCTGTCTTGCCAGCCATAGCCCCCTTTTGTATAGGCTCAGGAGCAACCACAAAATCCCCCACCCACTCCTAATGTGGGCTCCTACAAAACCCCTCTTCACCACCTGCCATGTCAGTGTAAGATCAGGCTTTGCCCTCCCCACCACCTTTTTTGCCTTAGCCCAGAGCTGTCTGGTAAAACTGCACTCCTACATAACATGGTACGCTGTCTCCCCAGCACCACACGATGGTCTCGGGCACAGAGGAGACCGGCCCAGACCGTGCCTGTGTATCTTGTCTCGCACCGGTAGCGTTCTGTGCAAGCAGGCCCAGTTCAGATCCTTCAGCCCATTAGTTTGGCCTACTGCCTGAACACCCACCGTAACTGATGACGGTACCCCCAACAACGGAGACGGGTTTACCTTCCCTCTAACCACCCTGTACAGGACCCTTTGCTGCTTCCATATGCCATCTTCCAGGGCCTTAGGGTGAGCCCTCAGCCACTTGGCAACCCAGGCATAGTGCCACGGTAGCTGCTCTGACCTCGGACCTACATTGGACCAGTTTAGTACCCTCTGGCAGCGTATAAAAAGAAATATTTCATACCTAAACTAGCCGGATGCCCCACCTCTGAAGCCATGTCCTGAAGCAGAGACGCCACAAAAACGGTGTCAAGTTTCAGGGGGAGGTCCGGCACATCCCTGCCACCCTCAGCCAAGCCCGACATCATGCGGCCACGTGCCACCCACTCATACCTCCCTCCCCATAGGAAATCGAAAATTGTTCTCGCCAGGGGCCGTCTGATGGCGACCGGCAGAGGGAAAACATATGCCAGGTGGAGCACAGAGGAGAGCATGTCCGCCTTGAGCACAAGCACTTTACCCAGAAGTGTCAGCTTATTGGCCTTCCACAATGCTAATCTGGACTTCAATCGCTGAAAACGCCCCTCCCAGTTGACGGTAGCACTATTCATTGTTTGGAATTGTACACCTAAGATCTTTATTGGCCCTTGACACACCGATAGTCCACCCGGAGCAACATCACGCCCCTTCCAACTCCCTTCACTGTACATTTGCCAATGTTGAGCCTAGCTCCTGAGACCCTTCCAAAATCCTCAAAACCTCCAAAGCTCTCACCACACACTCGTCACTGTCCAGCAACAATGTTGTGTCATCAGTGTACTGTGAAAGTTTCACCCGTAGGTCCCCTCCCCCTGGAACCAGGGTCACCCTAACACTGGCGTCTGCTCTGATGGCCTCTGCAGGGGAATGCAGGGGGGGTGCTGAAGCCCTTCCACACCTTCAGCATCTGGGTGCAGCAGAACCGGGAACATCTGGGTGCAGCAGAACCTGGAACTGTCGACAACCAGTCCAGAAACCTAGTGGGTCCCAGACATATCGTGCAGCAGAAACCACATCAGAAAAGCTACCGAAAAATTCCTTTAATGCCAAGTCTGTCATAAAAGGGTTGAACATATGGACAGAAATTATCCTAAAGTTAGGTCTGTCCATATTTACCACCTCACACAAATTCAACGGGTGCTTGCTTGCCAATCTAGCACACCTTGCAGTGACAGCCTGATGAGTCTCAGCTGAAACAAATGAAACATCATACCCGGTTGCCTGCTGATGCCACTGAATACAAAAAACGTCCTCCACCGTCAGATTCAACTGGCCCTTGATGATTCTGGTGCAAAACAAATCCCTTGGCATCACTTCCCTGTCGCTGCTCCTCCACTGGAACCTCAAAGTCCTGCGCAGTCCCACCCAAGGAATTGACCGGTCCTGGTTGGCAAACGCCATGTTAGAAAAAGAAGAAAAAACACAGCCCGCGCTTCTCAAATGTACAAGTGTCAAGAACAGATTTTTTTTTTTTTTTTTTTATATTTTATTAGAAAAAAATCAACAGTACAGTAACCAACACATGACTTGGCACTGTGTCCCCATTCGCATCCCCGCATCCCTGAAGTGAAACTGCCAATATCTCATGAAAGAAAAACAAACGACTCCAAAACAGAAAAACACAAGCAAAAGAAAGACACAATAAGAAAAACTGAAACATAACCTGTACCAGTGCACCATTATCTTTTATAGCAACCCAAAACCACCTTTCCACTTTTCTTTTGCAGCGTGATACCCCAACTTGTCCACATCCAACTTCATCCTTTCTGTCACTTCCCATTCGACCCCCTTAGCCACCCTCTCTGTAGTCCACTCCACTCCACTTCATTCCGTACGAGCTCCTGTCTTGCCAGCCATAGCCCCCTTTTGTATAGGCTCAGGAGCAACCACAAAATCCCCCACCCACTCCTAATGTGGGCTCCTACAAAACCCCTCTTCACCACCTGCCATGTCAGTGTAAGATCAGGCTTTGCCCTCCCCACCACCTTTTTTGCCTTAGCCCAGAGCTGTCTGGTAAAACTGCACTCCCACATAACATGGTACGCTGTCTCCCCAGCACCACACGATGGTCTCGGGCACAGAGGAGACCGGCCCAGACCGTGCCTGTGTATCTTGTCTCGCACCGGTAGCGTTCTGTGCAAGCAGGCCCAGTTCAGATCCTTCAGCCCATTAGTTTGGCCTACTGCCTGAACACCCACCGTAACTGATGACGGTACCCCCAACAACGGAGACGGGTTTACCTTCCCTCTAACCACCCTGTACAGGACCCTTTGCTGCTTCCATATGCCATCTTCCAGGGCCTTAGGGTGAGCCCTCAGCCACTTGGCAACCCAGGCATAGTGCCACGGTAGCTGCTCTGACCTCGGACCTACATTGGACCAGTTTAGTACCCTCTGGCAGCGTATAAAAAGAAATATTTCATACCTAAACTAGCCGGATGCCCCACCTCTGAAGCCATGTCCTGAAGCAGAGACGCCACAAAAACGGTGTCAAGTTTCAGGGGGAGGTCCGGCACATCCCTGCCACCCTCAGCCAAGCCCGACATCATGCGGCCAAGTGCCACCCACTCATACCTCCCTCCCCATAGGAAATTGAAAATTGTTCTCGCCAGGGGC
Source organism: Channa argus (assembly GCF_033026475.1). NCBI lineage: Eukaryota > Metazoa > Chordata > Actinopteri > Anabantiformes > Channidae > Channa > Channa argus. The sequence continues at coordinate 581,047 of NW_027125237.1, read as the reverse complement.
CGTCTGATGGCGACCGGCAGAGGGAAAACAGAGTGGAGAGCATGTCCGCCTTGAGCACAAGCACTTTACCCAGAAGTGTCAGCTTCCTGGCATTCCACAATGCTAATCTGGACTTCACTCGCTGAAAACGCCCCTCCCAGTTGACGGTAGCACTATTCATTGGTTGGAATTGTACACCTAAGATCTGTATTGGCCCTTGACACACCGATAGTCCACCCGGAGCAACATCACGCCCCTTCCAACTCCCTTCACTGTACATTTGCCAATGTTGAGCCTAGCTCCTGAGACCCTTCAAAAATCCTCAAAACCTCCAAAGCTCTCACCACACACTCGTCACTGTCCAGCAACAATGTTGTGTCATCAGCGTACTGTGAAAGTTTCACCCGTAGGTCCCCTCCCCCTGGAACCAGGGTCACCCTCACACTGGCGTCTGCTCTGATGGCCTCTGCAGGGGAATGCAGGGGGGTGCTGAAGCCCTTCAACACCTTCAGCATCTGGGTGCAGCAGAACCGGGAACATCTGGGTGCAGCAGAACCTGGAACTGTCGACAACCGGTCCAGAAACCTAGTGGGTCCCGCACATATCGTGCAGCAGAAACCACATCAGAAAAGCAACCGAAAAATTCCTTTAATGCCAAGTCTGTCATAAAAGGGTTGAACATATGGACATAAATTATCCTAAAGTTAGGTCTGTCCATATTTACCACCTCACACAAATTCAACGGGTGCTTGTTTGCCAATCTAGCACACCTTGCAGTGACAGCCTGATGAGTCTCAGCTGAAACAAATGAAACATCATACCCGGTTGCCTGCTGATGCCACTGAATACAAAAAACGTCCTCCACCGTCAGATTCAACTGGCCCTTGATGATTCTGGTGCAAAACAAATCCCTTGGCATCACTTCCCTGTCGCTGCTCCTCCACTGGAACCTCAAAGTCCTGCGCAGTCCCACCCGAGGAATTGTCCGGCCCTGGTTGGCAAACGCCATGTTAGAAAAAGAAGAAAAAACACAGCGCGCGCTTCTCAATTGTACAATTGACAAGAACCGATTTTTTTTTTATTTTTTTTTTATTTTTTATTAGAAAAAATCAACAGTACAGTAACCATTATACTCCCAACACATGACTTGGCACTGTGTCCCCATTCGCATCCCCGCACCCCTGAAGTGAAACTGCCCATATGTCATGAAAGAAAAACAAACGACTCCAAAACAGAAAAACACAAGCTAAAGAAAGACACAATAAGAAAAACTGAAACATAACCTGTACCAGTGCACCATTATCTTTTATAGCAACCCAAAACCACCTTTCCACTTTTCTTTTGCAGCGTGATACCCCAACTTGTCCACATCCAACTTCATCCTTTCTGTCACCTCCCATTCGACCCCCTTAGCCACCCTCTCTGTACTCCACTCCACTCCACTCCATTCCGTACGAGCTCCTGTCTTGCCAGCCATAGCCCCCTTTTGTATAGGCTCAGGAGCAACCACAAAATCCCCAACCCACTCCTAATGTGGGCTCCTACAAAACCCCTCTCCACCACCTGCCATGACAGTGTAAGATCAGGCTTTGCCCTCCCCACCACCTTTTTTGCCTTAGCCCAGAGCTGTCTGGCAAAACTGCACTCCCACATAACTTGGTACGCTGTCTCCCCAGCACCACACGATGGTCTCGGGCACAGAGGAGACCGGCCCAGACCGTGCCTGTGTATCTTGTCTCGCACCGGTAGCGTTCTGTGCAAAAAGGCCCAGTTCAGATCCTTCAGCCCATTACTTTGGCCTACTGCCTGAACACCCACCGTAACTGATGACGGTACCCCCAACAACGGAGATGGGTTTACCTTCCCTCTAACCACCCTGTACAGGACCCTTTGCTGCTTCCATATGCCATCTTCCAGGGCCTTAGGGTGAGCCCTCAGCCACTTGGCAACCCAGGCATAGTGCCACGGTAGCTGCTCTGACCTCGGACTTACATTGGACCAGTTCAGTATCCCTCTGGCAGCGTATAAAAAGAAATATTTCATACCTAAACTAGCCGGATGCCCCACCTCTGAAGCCATGTCCTGAAGCAGAGACGCCACAAAAATGGTGTCAAGTTTCAGGGGGAGGTCCAGATCATCCCTGCCACCCTCAGCCAAGCCCGACATCATGCGGCCACGTGCCACCCACTCATACCTCCCTCCCCATAGGAAATCGAAAATTGTTCTCGCCAGGGGCCGTCTGATGGCGACCGGCAGAGGGAAAACATATGCCAGGTGGAGCACAGAGGAGAGCATGTCCGCCTTGAGCACAAGCACTTTACCCAGAAGTGTCAGCTTCCTGGCCTTCCACAATGCTAATCTGGACTTCAATCGCTGAAAACGCCCCTCCCAGTTGACGGTAGCACTATTCATTGTTTGGAATTGTACACCTAAGATCTTTATTGGCCCTTGACACACCGATAGTCCACCCGGAGCAACATCACGCCCCTTCCAACTCCCTTCACTGTACATTTGCCAATGTTGAGCCTAGCTCCTGAGACCCTTCCAAAATCCTCAAAACCTCCAAAGCTCTCACCACACACTCGTCACTGTCCAGCAACAATGTTGTGTCATCAGTGTACTGTGAAAGTTTCACCCGTAGGTCCCCTCCCCCTGGTACCAGGGTCACCCTCACACTGGCGTCTGCTCTGATGGCCTCTGCAGGGGAATGCAGGGGGGGTGCTGAAGCCCTTCAACACCTTCAGCATCTGGGTGCAGCAGAACCGGGAACATCTGGGTGCAGCAGAACCTGGAACTGTCGACAACCAGTCCAGAAACCTAGTGGGTCCCGCACATATCGTGCAGCAGAAACCACATCAGAAAAGCGACCAAAAAATTCCTTTAATGCCAAGTCTGTCATAAAAGGGTTGAACATATGGAGACAAATTATCCTAAAGTTAGGTCTGTCCATATTTACCACCTCACACAAATTTAACGGGTGCTTGTTTGCCAATCTAGCACACCTTGCAGTGACAGCCTGATGAGTCTCAGCTGAAACAAATTAAACATCATACCCGGTTTGCCTGCTGATGCCACTGAATACAAAAAACGTCCTCCACCGTCAGATTCAACTGGCCCTTGATGATTCTGGTGCAAAACAAATCCCTTGGCATCACTTCCCTGTCGCTGCTCCTCCACTGGAACCTCAAAGTCCTGCGCAGTCCCACCCAAGGAATTGTCCGGCCCAGGTTGGCGCCATGTTAGAAAAAGAAGAAAAAACACAGCGCGCGCTTCTCAATTGTACAAGTGACAAGAACAGATTTTTTATTTATTTATTTTTTATATTTTATTAGAAAAAATCAACAGTACAGTAACCATTATACTCCCAACACATGACTTGGCACTGTGTGCCCATTCGCATCCCCGCACCCCTGAAGTGAAACTGCCCATATGTCATGAAAGAAAAACAAACGACTCCAAAACAGAAAAACACAAGCAAAAGAAAGACACAATAAGAAAAACTGAAACATAACCTGTACCAGTGCACCATTATCTTTTATAGCAACCCAAAACCACCTTTCCACTTTTCTTTTGCAGCGTGATACCCCAACTTGTCCACATCCAACTTCATCCTTTCTGTCACCTCCCATTCGACCCCCTTAGCCACCCTCTCTGTAGTCCACTCCACTCCACTCCATTCCGTACGAGCTCCTGTCTTGCCAGCCATAGCCCCCTTTTGTATAGGCTCAGGAGCAACCACAAAATCCCCCACCCACTCCTAATGTGGGCTCCTACAAAACCCCTCTCCACCACCTGCCATGTCAGTGTAAGATCAGGCTTTGCCCTCCCCACCACCTTTTTTGCCTTAGCCCAGAGCTGTCTGGCAAAACTGCACTCCCACATAACATGGTACGCTGTCTCCCCAGCACCACACGATGGTCTCGGGCACAGAGGAGACCGGCCCAGACCGTGCCTGTGTATCTTGTCTCGCACCGGTAGCGTTCTGTGCAAGCAGGCCCAGTTCAGATCCTTCTGCCCATTACTCAGGCCTACTGCCTGAACACCCACCAAAACTGATGACGGTACCCCCAACAACGGAGACGGGTATACCTTCCCTCTAACCACCCTGTACAGGAGCCTTTGCTGCTTCCATATGCCATCTTCCAGGGCCTCAGCGTGAGCCCTCAGCCACTTGGCAACCCAGGCATAGTGCCACGGTAGCTGCTCTGACCTCGGACTTACATTGGACCAGTTCAGTATCCCTCTGGCAGCGTAAAAAAAGAAATATTTCATACCTAAACTAGCCGGATGCCCCACCTCTGAAGCCTTGTCCTGAAGCAGAGACGCCACAAAAATGGTGTCAAGTTTTAGGGGGAGGTCCGGCACATCCCTGCCACCCTCAGCCAAGCCCGACATCATGCGGCCACGTGCCACCCACTCATACCTCCCTCCCCATAGGAAATCGAAAATTGTTCTCGCCAGGGGCCGTCTGATGGCGACCGGCAGAGGGAAAACATATGCCAGGTGGAGCACAGAGGAGAGCATGTCCGCCTTGAGCACAAGCACTTTACCCAGAAGTGTCAGCTTCCTGGCCTTCCACAATGCTAATCTGGACTTCAATCGCTGAAAACGCCCCTCCCAGTTGACGGTAGCACTATTCATTGGTTGGAATTGTACACCTAAGATCTTTATTGGCCCTTGACACACCGATAGTCCACCCGGAGCAACATCACGCCCCTTCCAACTCCCTTCACTGTACATTTGCCAATGTTGAGCCTAGCTCCTGAGACCCTTCCAAAATCCTCAAAACCTCCAAAGCTCTCACCACACACTCGTCACTGTCCAGCAACAATGTTGTGTCATCAGTGTACTGTGAAAGTTTCACCCGTAGGTCCCCTCCCCCTGGAACCAGGGTCACCCTCACACTGGCGTCTGCTCTGATGGCCTCTGCAGGGGAATGCAGGGGGGGTGCTGAAGCCCTTCCACACCTTCAACATCTGGGTGCAGCAGATCCGGGAACATCTGGGTGCAGCAGAACCTGGAACTGTCGACAACCAGTCCAGAAACCTAGTGGGTCCCGCACATATCGTGCAGCAGAAACCACATCAGAAAAGCGACCGAAAAATTCCTTTAATGCCAAGTCTGTCATAAAAGGGTTGAACATATGGACAGAAATTATCCTAAAGTTAGGTCTGTCCATATTTACCACCTCACACAAATTCAACGGGTGCTTGTTTGCCAATCTAGCACACCTTGCAGTGACAGCCTGATGAGTCTCAGCTGAAACAAATGAAACATCATACCCGGTTGCCTGCTGATGCCACTGAATACAAAAAACGTCCTCCACCGTCAGATTCAACTGGCCCTTGATGATTCTGGTGCAAAACAAATCCCTTGGCATCACTTCCCTGTCGCTGCTCCTCCACTGGAACCTCAAAGTCCTGCGCAGTCCCACCCAAGGAATTGACCGGCCCTGGTTGGCAAACGCCATGTTAGAAAAAGAAGAAAAAACACAGCGCGCGCTTCTCAAATGTACAAGTGTCAAGAACAGATTTTTTTTTTTTTTTTTATATTTTATTAGAAAAAATCAACAGTACAGTAACCATTATACTCCCAACACATGACTTGGCACTGTGTCCCCATTCGCATCCCCGCACCCCTGAAGTGAAACTGCCAATATCTCATGAAAGAAAAACAAACGACTCCAAAACAGAAAAACACAAGCAAAAGAAAGACACAATAAGAAAAACTGAAACATAACCTGTACCAGTGCACCGTTATCTTTTATAGCAACCCAAAACCACCTTTCCACTTTTCTTTTGCAGCGTGATACCCCAACTTGTCCACATCCCACTTCATCCTTTCTGTCACCTCCCATTCGACCCCCTTAGCCACCCTCTCTGTAGTCCACTCCACTCCACTCCATTCCGTACGAGCTCCTGTCTTGCCAGCCATAGCCCCCTTTTGTATAGGCTCAGGAGCAACCACAAAATCCCCCACCCACTCCTAATGTGGGCTCCTACAAAACCCCTCTCCACCACCTGCCATGACAGTGTAAGATCAGGCTTTGCCCTCCCCACCACCTTTTTTGCCTTAGCCCAGAGCTGTCTGGCAAAACTGCACTCCCACATAACTTGGTACGCTGTCTCCCCAGCACCACACGATGGTCTCGGGCACAGAGGAGACCGGCCCAGACCGTGCCTGTGTATCTTGCCTCGCACCGGTAGCGTTCTGTGCAAGCAGGCCCAGTTCAGATCCTTCTGCCCATTACTCAGGCCTACTGCCTGAACACCCACCCAAACTGATGACGGTACCCCCAACAACGGAGATGGGTTTACCTTCCCTCTAACCACCCTGTACAGGACCCTTTGCTGCTTCCATATGCCATCTTCCAGGTTCTTAGGGTGAGCCCTCAGCCACTTGGCAACCAACGCATAGTGCCACGGTAGCTGCTCTGACCTCGGACCTACATTGGACCAGTTTAGTATCCCTCTGGCAGCGTATAAAAAGAAATATTTCATACCTATACTAGCCGGATGCCCCACCTCTGAAGCCATGTCCTGAAGCAGAGACGCCACAAAAATGGTGTCAAGTTTCAGGGGGAGGTCCGGCACATGCCTGCCACCCTCAGCCAAGCCCGACATCATGCGGCCAAGTGCCACCCACTCATACCTCCCTCCCCATAGGAAATCGAAAATTGTTCTCGCCAGGGGCCGTCTGATGGCGACCGGCAGAGGGAAAACATATGCCAGGTGGAGCACAGAGGAGAGCATGTCCGCCTTGAGCACAAGCACTTTACCCAGAAGTGTCAGCTTCCTGGCCTTCCACAATGCTAATCTGGACTTCACTCGCTGAAAACGCCCCTCCCAGTTGACGGTAGCACTATTCATTGGTTTGAATTGTACACCTAAGATCTTTATTGGCCCTTGACACGCTGATAGTCCACCCGGAGCAACATCACGACCCTTCCACCTCCCTTCACTGTACATTTGCCAATGTTGTGCCTAGCTCCTGAGACCCTTCCAAAATCCTCAAAAAGCTCCAAAGCTCTCACCAAACACTCGTCACTGTCCAGCAACAATGTTGTGTCATCAGCGTACTGTGAAAGTTTGACCTGTAGGTCCCCTCCCTCTGGAACCAGGGTCACTTTCACACTGGCGTCTGCTCTGATGGCCTCTGCAGGGGAATGCAGGGGGGGTGCCTAAGCCCTTCAACACCTTCAGCATCTGGGTGCAGCAGAACCGGGAACATCTGGATGCAGCAGAACCATAGGCTCAGGAGCAACCACAAAATCCCCCACCCACTCCTAATGTGGGCTCCTACAAAACCCCTCTCCACCACCTGCCATGTCAGTGTAAGATCAGGCTTTGCCCTCCCCACAACCTTTTTTGCCTTAGCCCAGAGCTGTCTGGTAAAACTGCACTCCCACATAACATGGTACGCTGTCTCCCCAGCACCACACGATGGTCTCGGGCACAGAGGAGACCGGCCCAGACCGTGCCTGTGTATCTTGTCTCGCACCGGTAGCGTTCTGTGCAAGCAGGCCCAGTTCAGATCCTTCTGCCCATTACTCAGGCCTACTGCCTGAACACCCACCAAAACTGATGACGGTACCCCCAACAACGGAGACGGGTTTACCTTCCCTCTAACCACCCTGTACAGGAGCCTTTGCTGCTTCCATATGCCATCTTCCAGGGCCTCAGCGTGAGCCCTCAGCCACTTGGCAACCCAGGCATAGTGCCACGGTAGCTGCTCTGACCTCGGACTTACATTGGACCAGTTCAGTATCCCTCTGGCAGCGTATAAAAAGAAATATTTCATACCTAAACTAGCCGGATGCCCCACCTCTGAAGCCATGTCCTGAAGCAGAGACGCCACAAAAATGGTGTCAAGTTTCAGGGGGAGGTCCGGCACATCCCTGCCACCCTCAGCCAAGCCCGACATCATGCGGCCACGTGCCACCCACTCATACCTCCCTCCCCATAGGAAATCGAAAATTGTTCTCGCCAGGGGCCGTCTGATGGCGACCGGCAGAGGGAAAACATATGCCAGGTGGAGCACAGAGGAGAGCATGTCCGCCTTGAGCACAAGCACTTTACCCAGAAGTGTCAGCTTCCTGGCCTTCCACAATGCTAATCTGGACTTCAATCGCTGAAAACGCCCCTCCCAGTTGACGGTAGCACTATTCATTGTTTGGAATTGTACACCTAAGATCTTTATTGGCCCTTGACACACCGATAGTCCACCCGGAGCAACATCACGCCCCTTCCAACTCCCTTCACTGTACATTTGCCAATGTTGAGCCTAGCTCCTGAGACCCTTCCAAAATCCTCAAAACCTCCAAAGCTCTCACCACACACTCGTCACTGTCCAGCAACAATGTTGTGTCATCAGCGTACTGTGAAAGTTTCACCCGTAGGTCCCCTCCCCCTGGAACCAGGGTCACCCTCACACTGGCGTCTGCTCTGATGGCCTCTGCAGGGGAATGCAGGGGGGGTGCTGAAGCCCTTCCACACCTTCAGCATCTGGGTGCAGCAGAACCGGGAACATCTGGGTGCAGCAGAACCTGGAACTGTCGACAACCAGTCCAGAAACCTAGTGGGTCCCGCACATATCGTGCAGCAGAAACCACATCAGAAAAGCGACCGAAAAATTCCTTTAATGCCAAGTCTGTCATAAAAGGGTTGAACATATGGACAGAAATTATCCTAAAGTTAGGTCTGTCCATATTTACCACCTCACACAAATTCAACGGGTGCTTGTTTGCCAATCTAGCACACCTTGCAGTGACAGCCTGATGAGTCTCAGCTGAAACAAATGAAACATCATACCCGGTTGCCTGCTGATGCCACTGAATACAAAAAACGTCCTCCACCGTCAGATTCAACTGGCCCTTGATGATTCTGGTGCAAAACAAATCCCTTGGCATCACTTCCCTGTCGCTGCTCCTCCACTGGAACCTCAAAGTCCTGCGCAGTCCCACCCAAGGAATTGACCGGTCCTGGTTGGCAAACGCCATGTTAGAAAAAGAAGAAAAAACACAGCCCGCGCTTCTCAAATGTACAAGTGTCAAGAACAGATTTTTTTTTTTTTTTTTATATTTTATTAGAAAAAATCAACAGTACAGTAACCATTATACTCCCAACACATGACTTGGCACTGTGTCCCCATTCGCATCCCCGCACCCCTGAAGTGAAACTGCCCATATGTCATGAAAGAAAAACAAACGACTCCAAAACAGAAAAACACAAGCAAAAGAAAGACACAATAAGAAAAACTGAAACATAACCTGTACCAGTGCACCTTTATCTTTTATAGCAACCCAAAACCACCTTTCCACTTTTCTTTTGCAGCGTGATACCCCAACTTGTCCACATCCAACTTCATCCTTTCTGTCACCTCCCATTCGACCCCCTTAGCCACCCTCTCTGTAGTCCACTCCACTCCACTCCATTCCGTACGAGCTCCTGTCTTGCCAGCCATAGCCCCCTTTTGTATAGGCTCAGGAGCAACCACAAAATCCCCCACCCACTCCTAATGTGGGCTCCTACAAAACCCCTCTCCACCACCTGCCATGACAGTGTAAGATCAGGCTTTGCCCTCCCCACCACCTTTTTTGCCTTAGCCCAGAGCTGTCTGGCAAAACTGCACTCCCACATAACTTGGTACGCTGTCTCCCCAGCACCACACGATGGTCTCGAGCACAGAGGAGACCGGCCCAGACCGTGCCTGTGTATCTTGCCTCGCACCGGTAGCGTTCTGTGCAAGCAGGCCCAGTTCAGATCCTTCTGCCCATTACTCAGGCCTACTGCCTGAACACCCACCCAAACTGATGACGGTACCCCCAACAACGGAGATGGGTTTACCTTCCCTCTAACCACCCTGTACAGGACCCTTTGCTGCTTCCATATGCCATCTTCCAGGTTCTTAGGGTGAGCCCTCAGCCACTTGGCAACCAACGCATAGTGCCACGGTAGCTGCTCTGACCTCGGACCTACATTGGACCAGTTTAGTATCCCTCTGGCAGCGTATAAAAAGAAATATTTCATACCTATACTAGCCGGTTGCCCCACCTCTGAAGCCATGTCCTGAAGCAGAGACGCCACAAAAATGGTGTCAAGTTTCAGGGGGAGGTCCGGCACATGCCTGCCACCCTCAGCCAAGCCCGACATCATGCGGCCAAGTGCCACTCACTCATACCTCCCTCCCCATAGGAAATCGAAAATTGTTCTCGCCAGGGGCCGTCTGATGGCGACCGGCAGAGGGAAAACATATGCCAGGTGGAGCACAGAGGAGAGCATGTCCGCCTTGAGCACAAGCACTTTAGCCAGAAGTGTCAGCTTCCTGGCCTTCCACAATGCTAATCTGGACTTCACTCGCTGAAAACGCCCCTCCCAGTTGACGGTAGCACTATTCATTGGTTTGAATTGTACACCTAAGATCTTTATTGGCCCTTGACACGCTGATAGTCCACCCGGAGCAACATCACGACCCTTCCACCTCCCTTCACTGTACATTTGCCAATGTTGTGCCTAGCTCCTGAGACCCTTCAGAAATCCTCAAAAAGCTCCAAAGCTCTCACCAAACACTCGTCACTGTCCAGCAACAATGTTGTGTCATCAGCGTACTGTGAAAGTTTGACCTGTAGGTCCCCTCCCTCTGGAACCAGGGTCACTTTCACACTGGCGTCTGCTCTGATGGCCTCTGCAGGGGAATGCAGGGGGGGTGCCTAAGCCCTTCAACACCTTCAGCATCTGGGTGCAGCAGAACCGGGAACATCTGGATGCAGCAGAACCATAGGCTCAGGAGCAACCACAAAATCCCCCACCCACTCCTAATGTGGGCTCCTACAAAACCCCTCTCCACCACCTGCCATGTCAGTGTAAGATCAGGCTTTGCCCTCCCCACAACCTTTTTTGCCTTAGCCCAGAGCTGTCTGGTAAAACTGCACTCCCACATAACATGGTACGCTGTCTCCCCAGCACCACACGATGGTCTCGGGCACAGAGGAGACCGGCCCAGACCGTGCCTGTGTATCTTGACTCGCACCGGTAGCGTTCTGTGCAAGCAGGCCCAGTTCAGATTCTTCTGCCCATTACTCAGGCCTACTGCCTGAACACCCACCAAAACTGATGACGGTACCCCCAACAACGGAGACAGGTTTACCTTCCCTCTAACCACCCTGTACAGGAGCCTTTGCTGCTTCCATATGCCATCTTCCAGGGCCTCAGCGTGAGCCCTCAGCCACTTGGCAACCCAGGCATAGTGCCACGGTAGCTGCTCTGACCTCGGACTTACATTGGACCAGTTCAGTATCCCTCTGGCAGCGTATAAAAAGAAATATTTCATACCTAAACTAGCCGGATGCCCCACCTCTGAAGCCATGTCCTGAAGCAGAGACGCCACAAAAATGGTGTCAAGTTTCAGGGGGAGGTCCGGCACCTCCCTGCCACCCTCAGCCAAGCCCGACATCATGCGGCCACGTGCCACCCACTCATACCTCCCTCCCCATAGGAAATCGAAAATTGTTCTCGCCAGGGGCCGTCTGATGGCGACCGGCAGAGGGAAAACATATGCCAGGTGGAGCACAGAGGAGAGCATGTCCGCCTTGAGCACAAGCACTTTACCCAGAAGTGTCAGCTTCCTGGCCTTCCACAATGCTAATCTGGACTTCAATGGCTGAAAACGCCCCTCCCAGTTGACGGTAGCACTATTCATTGTTTGGAATTGTACACCTAAGATCTTTATTGGCCCTTGACACACCGATAGTCCACCCGGAGCAACATCACGCCCCTTCCAACTCCCTTCACTGTACATTTGCCAATGTTGAGCCTAGCTCCTGAGACCCTTCCAAAATCCTCAAAACCTCCAAAGCTCTCACCACACACTCGTCACTGTCCAGCAACAATGTTGTGTCATCAGTGTACTGTGAAAGTTTCACCCGTAGGTCCCCTCCCCCTGGAACCAGGGTCACCCTCACACTGGCGTCTGCTCTGATGGCCTCTGCAGGGGAATGCAGGGGGGGTGCTGAAGCCCTTCCACACCTTCAGCATCTGGGTGCAGCAGAACCGGGAACATCTGGGTGCAGCAGAACCTGGAACTGTCGACAACCGGTCCAGAAACCTAGTGGGTCCCGCACATATCGTGCAGCAGAAACCCCATCAGAAAAGCGACCGAAAAATTCCTTTAATGCCAAGTCTGTCATAAAAGGGTTGAACATATGGACAGAAATTATCCTAAAGTTAGGTCTGTCCATATTTACCACCTCACACAAATTCAACGGGTGCTTGTTTGCCAATCTAGCACACCTTGCAGTGACAGCCTGATGAGTCTCAGCTGAAACAAATGAAACATCATACCCGGTTGCCTGCTGATGCCACTGAATACAAAAAACGTCCTCCACCGTCAGATTCAACTGGCCCTTGATGATTCTGGTGCAAAACAAATCCCTTGGCATCACTTCCCTGTCGCTGCTCCTCCACTGGAACCTCAAAGTCCTGCGCAGTCCCACCCAAGGAATTGACCGGTCCTGGTTGGCAAACGCCATGTTAGAAAAAGAAGAAAAAACACAGCCCGCGCTTCTCAAATGTACAAGTGTCAAGAACAGATTTTTTTTTTTTTTTTTATATTTTATTAGAAAAAAATCAACAGTACAGTAACCAACACATGACTTGGCACTGTGTCCCCATTCGCATCCCCGCACCCCTGAAGTGAAACTGCCAATATCTCATGAAAGAAAAACAAACGACTCCAAAACTGAAAAACACAAGCAAAAGAAACACACAATAAGAAAAACTGAAACATAACCTGTACCAGTGCACCTTTATCTTTTATAGCAACCCAAAACCACCTTTCCACTTTTCTTTTGCAGCGTGATACCCCAACTTGTCCACATCCAACTTCATCCTTTCTGTCACCTCCCATTCGACCCCCTTAGCCACCCTCTCTGTAGTCCACTCCACTCCACTCCATTCCGTACGAGCTCCTGCCCAGTTCAGATCCTTCAGCCCATTACTCAGGTCTACTGCCTGAACACCCACCCAAACTGATGACGGTACCCCCAACAACGGAGATGGGTTTACCTTCCCTCTAACCACCCTGTACAGGACCCTTTAGTGCTTCCATATGCCATCTTCCAGGGCCTTAGGGTGAGCCCTCAGCCACTTGGCAACCCAGGCATAGTGCCACGGTAGCTGCTCTGACCTCGGACTTACATTGGACCAGTTCAGTATCCCTCTGGCAGCGTATAAAAAGAAATATTTCATACCTAAACTAGCCGGATGCCCCACCTCTGAAGCCATGTCCTGAAGCAGAGACGCCACAAAAATGGTGTCAAGTTTCAAGGGGAGGTCCAGATCATCCCTGCCACCCTCAGCCAAGCCCGACATCATGCGGCCACGTGCCACCCACTCATACCTCCCTCCCCATAGGAAATCGAAAATTGTTCTCGCCAGGGGCCGTCTGATGGCGACCGGCAGAGGGAAAACATATGCCAGGTGGAGCACAGAGGAGAGCATGTCCGCCTTGAGCACAAGCACTTTACCCAGAAGTGTCAGCTTCCTGGCCTTCCACAATGCTAATCTGGACTTCAATCGCTGAAAACGCCCCTCCCAGTTGACGGTAGCACTATTCATTGTTTGGAATTGTACACCTAAGATCTTTATTGGCCCTTGACACACCGATAGTCCACCCGGAGCAACATCACGCCCCTTCCAACTCCCTTCACTGTACATTTGCCAATGTTGAGCCTAGCTCCTGAGACCCTTCCAAAATCCTCAAAACCTCCAAAGCTCTCACCACACACTCGTCACTGTCCAGCAACAATGTTGTGTCATCAGCGTACTGTGAAAGTTTCACCCGTAGGTCCCCTCCCCCTGGAACCAGGGTCACCCTCACACTGGCGTCTGCTCTGATGGCCTCTGCAGGGGAATGCAGGGGGGGTGCTGAAGCCCTTCCACACCTTCAGCATCTGGGTGCAGCAGAACCGGGAACATCTGGGTGCAGCAGAACCTGGAACTGTCGACAACCAGTCCAGAAACCTAGTGGGTCCCGCACATATCGTGCAGCAGAAACCACATCAGAAAAGCGACCGAAAAATTCCTTTAATGCCAAGTCTGTCATAAAAGGGTTGAACATATGGACAGAAATTATCCTAAAGTTAGGTCTGTCCATATTTACCACCTCACACAAATTCAACGGGTGCTTGTTTGCCAATCTAGCACACCTTGCAGTGACAGCCTGATGAGTCTCAGCTGAAACAAATGAAACATCATACCCGGTTGCCTGCTGATGCCACTGAATACAAAAAACGTCCTCCACCGTCAGATTCAACTGGCCCTTGATGATTCTGGTGCAAAACAAATCCCTTGGCATCACTTCCCTGTCGCTGCTCCTCCACTGGAACCTCAAAGTCCTGCGCAGTCCCACCCAAGGAATTGACCGGTCCTGGTTGGCAAACGCCATGTTAGAAAAAGAAGAAAAAACACAGCCCGCGCTTCTCAAATGTACAAGTGTCAAGAACAGATTTTTTTTTTTTTTTTTTATATTTTATTAGAAAAAATCAACAGTACAGTAACCATTATACTCCCAACACATGACTTGGCACTGTGTCCCCATTCGCATCCCCGCACCCCTGAAGTGAAACTGCCCATATGTCATGAAAGAAAAACAAATGACTCCAAAACAGAAAAACACAAGCAAAAGAAAGACACAATAAGAAAAACTGAAACATAACCTGTACCAGTGCACCTTTATCTTTTATAGCAACCCAAAACCACCTTTCCACTTTTCTTTTGCAGCGTGATACCCCAACTTGTCCACATCCAACTTCATCCTTTCTGTCACCTCCCATTCGACCCCCTTAGCCACCCTCTCTGTAGTCCACTCCACTCCACTCCATTCCGTACGAGCTCCTGTCTTGCCAGCCATAGCCCCCTTTTGTATAGGCTCAGGAGCAACCACAAAATCCCCCACCCACTCCTAATGTGGGCTCCTACAAAACCCCTCTCCACCACCTGCCATGACAGTGTAAGATCAGGCTTTGCCCTCCCCACCACCTTTTTTGCCTTAGCCCAGAGCTGTCTGGCAAAACTGCACTCCCACATAACTTGGTACGCTGTCTCCCCAGCACCACACGATGGTCTCGGGCACAGAGGAGACCGGCCCAGACCGTGCCTGTGTATCTTGCCTCGCACCGGTAGCGTTCTGTGCAAGCAGGCCCAGTTCAGATCCTTCTGCCCATTACTCAGGCCTACTGCCTGAACACCCACCCAAACTGATGACGGTACCCCCAACAACGGAGATGGGTTTACCTTCCCTCTAACCACCCTGTACAGGACCCTTTGCTGCTTCCATATGCCATCTTCCAGGTTCTTAGGGTGAGCCCTCAGCCACTTGGCAACCAACGCATAGTGCCACGGTAGCTGCTCTGACCTCGGACCTACATTGGACCAGTTTAGTATCCCTCTGGCAGCGTATAAAAAGAAATATTTCATACCTATACTAGCCGGTTGCCCCACCTCTGAAGCCATGTCCTGAAGCAGAGACGCCACAAAAATGGTGTCAAGTTTCAGGGGGAGGTCCGGCACATGCCTGCCACCCTCAGCCAAGCCCGACATCATGCGGCCAAGTGCCACTCACTCATACCTCCCTCCCCATAGGAAATCGAAAATTGTTCTCGCCAGGGGCCGTCTGATGGCGACCGGCAGAGGGAAAACATATGCCAGGTGGAGCACAGAGGAGAGCATGTCCGCCTTGAGCACAAGCACTTTAGCCAGAAGTGTCAGCTTCCTGGCCTTCCACAATGCTAATCTGGACTTCACTCGCTGAAAACGCCCCTCCCAGTTGACGGTAGCACTATTCATTGGTTTGAATTGTACACCTAAGATCTTTATTGGCCCTTGACACGCTGATAGTCCACCCGGAGCAACATCACGACCCTTCCACCTCCCTTCACTGTACATTTGCCAATGTTGTGCCTAGCTCCTGAGACCCTTCAGAAATCCTCAAAAAGCTCCAAAGCTCTCACCAAACACTCGTCACTGTCCAGCAACAATGTTGTGTCATCAGCGTACTGTGAAAGTTTGACCTGTAGGTCCCCTCCCTCTGGAACCAGGGTCACTTTCACACTGGCGTCTGCTCTGATGGCCTCTGCAGGGGAATGCAGGGGGGGTGCCTAAGCCCTTCAACACCTTCAGCATCTGGGTGCAGCAGAACCGGGAACATCTGGATGCAGCAGAACCATAGGCTCAGGAGCAACCACAAAATCCCCCACCCACTCCTAATGTTGGCTCCTACAAAACCCCTCTCCACCACCTGCCATGTCAGTGTAAGATCAGGCTTTGCCCTCCCCACAACCTTTTTTGCCTTAGCCCAGAGCTGTCTGGTAAAACTGCACTCCCACATAACATGGTACGCTGTCTCCCCAGCACCACACGATGGTCTCGGGCACAGAGGAGACCGGCCCAGACCGTGC
Organism: Channa argus; assembly: GCF_033026475.1. NCBI lineage: Eukaryota > Metazoa > Chordata > Actinopteri > Anabantiformes > Channidae > Channa > Channa argus. The sequence goes on along the minus strand of NW_027125237.1, from coordinate 564,615 downwards.
CTGTGTATCTTGACTCGCACCGGTAGCGTTCTGTGCAAGCAGGCCCAGTTCAGATCCTTCTGCCCATTACTCAGGCCTACTGCCTGAACACCCACCAAAACTGATGACGGTACCCCCAACAACGGAGACGGGTTTACCTTCCCTCTAACCACCCTGTACAGGAGCCTTTGCTGCTTCCATATGCCATCTTCCAGGGCCTCAGCGTGAGCCCTCAGCCACTTGGCAACCCAGGCATAGTGCCACGGTAGCTGCTCTGACCTCGGACTTACATTGGACCAGTTCAGTATCCCTCTGGCAGCGTATAAAAAGAAATATTTCATACCTAAACTAGCCGGATGCCCCACCTCTGAAGCCATGTCCTGAAGCAGAGACGCCACAAAAATGGTGTCAAGTTTCAGGGGGAGGTCCGGCACCTCCCTGCCACCCTCAGCCAAGCCCGACATCATGCGGCCACGTGCCACCCACTCATACCTCCCTCCCCATAGGAAATCGAAAATTGTTCTCGCCAGGGGCCGTCTGATGGCGACCGGCAGAGGGAAAACATATGCCAGGTGGAGCACAGAGGAGAGCATGTCCGCCTTGAGCACAAGCACTTTACCCAGAAGTGTCAGCTTCCTGGCCTTCCACAATGCTAATCTGGACTTCAATCGCTGAAAACGCCCCTCCCAGTTGACGGTAGCACTATTCATTGTTTGGAATTGTACACCTAAGATCTTTATTGGCCCTTGACACACCGATAGTCCACCCGGAGCAACATCACGCCCCTTCCAACTCCTTTCACTGTACATTTGCCAATGTTGAGCCTAGCTCCTGAGACCCTTCCAAAATCCTCAAAACCTCCAAAGCTCTCACCACACACTCGTCACTGTCCAGCAACAATGTTGTGTCATCAGTGTACTGTGAAAGTTTCACCCGTAGGTCCCCTCCCCCTGGAACCAGGGTCACCCTCACACTGGCGTCTGCTCTGATGGCCTCTGCAGGGGAATGCAGGGGGGGTGCTGAAGCCCTTCCACACCTTCAGCATCTGGGTGCAGCAGAACCGGGAACATCTGGGTGCAGCAGAACCTGGAACTGTCGACAACCGGTCCAGAAACCTAGTGGGTCCCGCACATATCGTGCAGCAGAAACCCCATCAGAAAAGCGACCGAAAAATTCCTTTAATGCCAAGTCTGTCATAAAAGGGTTGAACATATGGACAGAAATTATCCTAAAGTTAGGTCTGTCCATATTTACCACCTCACACAAATTCAACGGGTGCTTGTTTGCCAATCTAGCACACCTTGCAGTGACAGCCTGATGAGTCTCAGCTGAAACAAATGAAACATCATACCCGGTTGCCTGCTGATGCCACTGAATACAAAAAACGTCCTCCACCGTCAGATTCAACTGGCCCTTGATGATTCTGGTGCAAAACAAATCCCTTGGCATCACTTCCCTGTCGCTGCTCCTCCACTGGAACCTCAAAGTCCTGCGCAGTCCCACCCAAGGAATTGACCGGTCCTGGTTGGCAAACGCCATGTTAGAAAAAGAAGAAAAAACACAGCCCGCGCTTCTCAAATGTACAAGTGTCAAGAACAGATTTTTTTTTTTTTTTTTATATTTTATTAGAAAAAAATCAACAGTACAGTAACCAACACATGACTTGGCACTGTGTCCCCATTCGCATCCCCGCACCCCTGAAGTGAAACTGCCAATATCTCATGAAAGAAAAACAAACGACTCCAAAACTGAAAAACACAAGCAAAAGAAACACACAATAAGAAAAACTGAAACATAACCTGTACCAGTGCACCTTTATCTTTTATAGCAACCCAAAACCACCTTTCCACTTTTCTTTTGCAGCGTGATACCCCAACTTGTCCACATCCAACTTCATCCTTTCTGTCACCTCCCATTCGACCCCCTTAGCCACCCTCTCTGTAGTCCACTCCACTCCACTCCATTCCGTACGAGCTCCTGCCCAGTTCAGATCCTTCAGCCCATTACTCAGGTCTACTGCCTGAACACCCACCCAAACTGATGACGGTACCCCCAACAACGGAGATGGGTTTACCTTCCCTCTAACCACCCTGTACAGGACCCTTTAGTGCTTCCATATGCCATCTTCCAGGGCCTTAGGGTGAGCCCTCAGCCACTTGGCAACCCAGGCATAGTGCCACGGTAGCTGCTCTGACCTCGGACTTACATTGGACCAGTTCAGTATCCCTCTGGCAGCGTATAAAAAGAAATATTTCATACCTAAACTAGCCGGATGCCCCACCTCTGAAGCCATGTCCTGAAGCAGAGACGCCACAAAAATGGTGTCAAGTTTCAGGGGGAGGTCCAGATCATCCCTGCCACCCTCAGCCAAGCCCGACATCATGCGGCCACGTGCCACCCACTCATACCTCCCTCCCCATAGGAAATCGAAAATTGTTCTCGCCAGGGGCCGTCTGATGGCGACCGGCAGAGGGAAAACATATGCCAGGTGGAGCACAGAGGAGAGCATGTCCGCCTTGAGCACAAGCACTTTACCCAGAAGTGTCAGCTTCCTGGCCTTTCACAATGCTAATCTGGACTTCAATCGCTGAAAACGCCCCTCCCAGTTGACGGTAGCACTATTCATTGGTTGGATCTGTACACCTAAGATCTTTATTGGCCCTTGACACACCGATAGTCCACCCCGAGCAACATCACGCCCCTTCCAACTCCCTTCACTGTACATTTGCCAATGTTGAGCCTAGCTCCTGAGACCCTTCCAAAATCCTCAAAACCTCCAAAGCTCTCACCACACACTCGTCACTGTCCAGCAACAATGTTGTGTCATCAGTGTACTGTGAAAGTTTCACCCGTAGGTCCCCTCCCCCTGGAACCAGGGTCACCCTCACACTGGCGTCTGCTCTGATGGCCTCTGCAGGGGAATGCAGGGGGGGTGCTGAAGCCCTTCCACACCTTCAGCATCTGGGTGCAGCAGATCCGGGAACATCTGGGTGCAGCAGAACCTGGAACTGTCGACAACCAGTCCAGAAACCTAGTGGGTCCCGCACATATCGTGCAGCAGAAACCACATCAGAAAAGCGACCGAAAAATTCCTTTAATGCCAAGTCTGTCATAAAAGGGTTGAACATATGGACAGAAATTATCCTAAAGTTAGGTCTGTCCATATTTACCACCTCACACAAATTCAACGGGTGCTTGTTTGCCAATCTAGCACACCTTGCAGTGACAGCCTGATGAGTCTCAGCTGAAACAAATGAAACATCATACCCGGTTGCCTGCTGATGCCACTGAATACAAAAAACGTCTTCCACCGTCAGATTCAACTGGCCCTTGATGATTCTGGTGCAAAACAAATCCCTTGGCATCACTTCCCTGTCGCTGCTCCTCCACTGGAACCTCAAAGTCCTGCGCAGTCCCACCCAAGGAATTGACCGGCCCTGGTTGGCAAACGCCATGTTAGAAAAAGAAGAAAAAACACAGCCCGCGCTTCTCAAATGTACAAGTGTCAAGAGCAGATTTTTTTTTTTTTTATATATTTTATTAGAAAAAAATCAACAGTACAGTAACCATTATACTCCCAACACATGACTTGGCACTGTGTCCCCATTCGCATCCCCGCACCCCTGAAGTGAAACTGCCAATATCTCATGAAAGAAAAACAAACGACTCCAAAACAGAAAAACACAAGCAAAAGAAAGACACAATAAGAAAAACTGAAACATAACCTGTACCAGTGCAACATTATCTTTTATAGCAACCGAAAACCACCTTTCCACTTTTCTTTTGCAGCGTGATACCCCAACTTGTCCACATCCAACTTCATCCTTTCTGTCACCTCCCATTCGACCCCCTTAGCCACCCTCTCTGTAGTCCACTCCACTCCACTTCATTCCGTACGAGCTCCTGTCTTGCCAGCCATAGCCCCCTTTTGTATAGGCTCAGGAGCAACCACAAAATCCCCCACCCACTCCTAATGTGGGCTCCTACAAAACCCCTCTTCACCACCTGCCATGTCAGTGTAAGATCAGGCTTTGCCCTCCCCACCACCTTTTTTGCCTTAGCCCAGAGCTGTCTGGTAAAACTGCACTCCCACATAACATGGTACGCTGTCTCCCCAGCACCACACGATGGTCTCGGGCACAGAGGAGACCGGCCCAGACCGTGCCTGTGTATCTTGTCTCGCACCGGTAGCGTTCTGTGCAAGCAGGCCCAGTTCAGATCCTTCAGTCCATTAGTTTGGCCTACTGCCTGAACACCCACCGTAACTGATGACGGTACCCCCAACAACGGAGACGGGTTTACCTTCCCTCTAACCACCCTGTACAGGACCCTTTGCTGCTTCCATATGCCATCTTCCAGGGCCTTAGGGTGAGCCCTCAGCCACTTGGCAACCCAGGCATAGTGCCACGGTAGCTGCTCTGACCTCGGACCTACATTGGACCAGTTTAGTACCCTCTGGCAGCGTATAAAAAGAAATATTTCATACCTAAACTAGCCGGATGCCCCACCTCTGAAGCCATGTCCTGAAGCAGAGAAGCCACAAAAACGGTGTCAAGTTTCAGAGGGAGGTCCGGCACATCCCTGCCACCCTCAGCCAAGCCCGACATCATGCGGCCAAGTGCCACCCACTCATACCTCCCTCCCCATAGGAAATTGAAAATTGTTCTCGCCAGGGGCCGTCTGATGGCGACCGGCAGAGGGAAAACAGAGTGGAGAGCATGTCCGCCTTGAGCACAAGCACTTTACCCAGAAGTGTCAGCTTCCTGGCATTCCACAATGCTAATCTGGACTTCACTCGCTGAAAACGCCCCTCCCAGTTGACGGTAGCACTATTCATTGGTTGGAATTGTACACCTAAGATCTGTATTGGCCCTTGACACACCGATATTCCACCCGGAGCAACATCACGCCCCTTCCAACTCCCTTCACTGTACATTTGCCAATGTTGAGCCTAGCTCCTGAGACCCTTCAAAAATCCTCAAAACCTCCAAAGCTCTCACCACACACTCGTCACTGTCCAGCAACAATGTTGTGTCATCAGCGTACTGTGAAAGTTTCACCCGTAGGTCCCCTCCCCCTGGAACCAGGGTCACCCTCACACTGGCGTCTGCTCTGATGGCCTCTGCAGGGGAATGCAGGGGGGTGCTGAAGCCCTTCAACACCTTCAGCATCTGGGTGCAGCAGAACCGGGAACATCTGGGTGCAGCAGAACCTGGAACTGTCGACAACCGGTCCAGAAACCTAGTGGGTCCCGCACATATCGTGCAGCAGAAACCACATCAGAAAAGCGACCGAAAAATTCCTTTAATGCCAAGTCTGTCATAAAAGGGTTGAACATATGGACAGAAATTATCCTAAAGTTAGGTCTGTCCATATTTACCACCTCACACAAATTCAACGGGTGCTTGTTTGCCAATCTAGCACACCTTGCAGTGACAGCCTGATGAGTCTCAGCTGAAGCAAATGAAACATCATACCCGGTTGCCTGCTGATGCCACTGAATACAAAAAACGTCCTCCACCGTCAGATTCAACTGGCCCTTGATGATTCTGGTGCAAAACAAATCCCTTGGTTCACTTCCCTGTCGCTGCTCCTCCACTGGAACCTCAAAGTCCTGCGCAGTCCCGCTCGAGGAATTGACCGGCCCTGGTTGGCAAACGCCATGTTAGAAAAAGAAGAAAATACACAGCGCGCGCTTCTCAATTGTACAATTGACAAGAACAGATTTTTTTTTTTTTTTTTTTTTTTTTTTATTAGAAAAAATCAACAGTACAGTAACCATTATACTCCCAACACATGACTTGGCACTGTGTCCCCATTCGCATCCCCGCACCCCTGAAGTGAAACTGCCAATATCTCATGAAAGAAAAACAAACGACTCCAAAACAGAAAAACACAAGCAAAAGAAAGACACAATAAGAAAAACTGAAACATAACCTGTACCAGTGCACCATTATCTTTTATAGCAACCCAAAACCACCTTTCCACTTTTCTTTTGCAGCGTGATACCCCAACTTGTCCACATCCAACTTCATCCTTTCTGTCACCTCCCATTCGACCCCCTTAGCCACCCTCTCTGTAGTCCACTCCACTCCACTCCATTCCGTACGAGCTCCTGTCTTGCCAGCCATAGCCCCCTTTTTTATAGGCTCAGGAGCAACCACAAAATCCCCCACCCACTCCTAATGTGGGCTCCTACAAAACCCCTCTCCACCACCTGCCATGTCAGTGTAAGATCAGGCTTTGCCCTCCCCACAACCTTTTTTGCCTTAGCCCAGAGCTGTCTGGTAAAACTGCACTCCCACATAACATGGTACGCTGTCTCCCCAGCACCACACGATGGTCTCGGGCACAGAGGAGACCGGCCCAGACCGTGCCTGTGTATCTTGTCTCGCACCGGTAGCGTTCTGTGCAAGCAGGCCCAGTTCAGATCCTTCTGCCCATTACTCAGGCCTACTGCCTGAACACCCACCAAAACTGATGACGGTACCCCCAACAACGGAGACGGGTTTACCTTCCCTCTAACCACCCTGTACAGGAGCCTTTGCTGCTTCCATATGCCATCTTCCAGGGCCTCAGCGTGAGCCCTCAGCCACTTGGCAACCCAGGCATAGTGCCACGGTAGCTGCTCTGACCTCGGACTTACATTGGACCAGTTCAGTATCCTTCTGGCAGCGTAAAAAAAGAAATATTTCATACCTAAACTAGCCGGATGCCCCACCTCTGAAGCCTTGTCCTGAAGCAGAGACGCCACAAAAATGGTGTCAAGTTTTAGGGGGAGGTCCGGCACATCCCTGCCACCCTCAGCCAAGCCCGACATCATGCGGCCACGTGCCACCCACTCATACCTCCCTCCCCATAGGAAATCGAAAATTGTTCTCGCCAGGGGCCGTCTGATGGCGACCGGCAGAGGGAAAACATATGCCAGGTGGAACACAGAGGAGAGCATGTCCGCCTTGAGCACAAGCACTTTACCCAGAAGTGTCAGCTTCCTGGCCTTCCACAATGCTAATCTGGACTTCAATCGCTGAAAACGCCCCTCCCAGTTGACGGTAGCACTATTCATTGGTTGGAATTGTACACCTAAGATCTTTATTGGCCCTTGACACACCGATAGTCCACCCGGAGCAACATCACGCCCCTTCCAACTCCCTTCACTGTACATTTGCCAATGTTGAGCCTAGCTCCTGAGACCCTTCCAAAATCCTCAAAACCTCCAAAGCTCTCACCACACACTCGTCACTGTCCAGCAACAATGTTGTGTCATCAGTGTACTGTGAAAGTTTCACCCGTAGGTCCCCTCCCCCTGGAACCAGGGTCACCCTCACACTGGCGTCTGCTCTGATGGCCTCTGCAGGGGAATGCAGGGGGGGTGCTGAAGCCCTTCCACACCTTCAACATCTGGGTGCAGCAGATCCGGGAACATCTGGGTGCAGCAGAACCTGGAACTGTCGACAACCAGTCCAGAAACCTAGTGGGTCCCGCACATATCGTGCAGCAGAAACCACATCAGAAAAGCGACCGAAAAATTCCTTTAATGCCAAGTCTGTCATAAAAGGGTTGAACATATGGACAGAAATTATCCTAAAGTTAGGTCTGTCCATATTTACCACCTCACACAAATTCAACGGGTGCTTGTTTGCCAATCTAGCACACCTTGCAGTGACAGCCTGATGAGTCTCAGCTGAAACAAATGAAACATCATACCCGGTTGCCTGCTGATGCCACTGAATACAAAAAACGTCCTCCACCGTCAGATTCAACTGGCCCTTGATGATTCTGGTGCAAAACAAATCCCTTGGCATCACTTCCCTGTCGCTGCTCCTCCACTGGAACCTCAAAGTCCTGCGCAGTCCCACCCAAGGAATTGACCGGCCCTGGTTGGCAAACGCCATGTTAGAAAAAGAAGAAAAAACACAGCGCGCGCTTCTCAAATGTACAAGTGTCAAGAACAGATTTTTTTTTTTTTTTTTATATTTTATTAGAAAAAAATCAACAGTACAGTAACCATTATACTCCCAACACATGACTTGGCACTGTGTCCCCATTCGCATCCCCGCACCCCTGAAGTGAAACTGCCAATATCTCATGAAAGAAAAACAAACGACTCCAAAACAGAAAAACACAAGCAAAAGAAAGACACAATAAGAAAAACTGAAACATAACCTGTACCAGTGCACCTTTATCTTTTATAGCAACCCAAAACCACCTTTCCACTTTTCTTTTGCAGCGTGATACCCCAACTTGTCCACATCCCACTTCATCCTTTCTGTCACCTCTAATTCGACCCCCTTAGCCACCCTCTCTGTACTCCACTGCACTCCACTTCATTCCGTACGAGCTCCTGTCTTGCCAGCCATAGCCCCCTTTTGTATAGGCTCAGGAGCAACCACAAAATCCCCCACCCACTCCTAATGTGGGCTCCTACAAAACCCCTCTCCACCACCTGCCATGTCAGTGTAAGATAAGGCTTTGCCCTCCCCACCACCTTTTTTGCCTTAGCCCAGAGCTGTCTGGTAAAACTGCACTCCCACATAACATGGTACGCTGTCTCCCCAGCACCACACGATGGTCTCGGGCACAGAGGAGACCGGCCCAGACCGTGCCTGTGTATCTTGCCTCGCACCGGTAGCGTTCTGTGCAAGCAGGCCCAGTTCAGATCCTTCTGCCCATTACTCAGGCCTACTGCCTGAACACCCACCCAAACTGATGACGGTACCCCCAACAACGGAGACGGGTTTACCTTCCCTCTAACCACCCTGTACAGGACCCTTTGCTGCTTCCATATGCCATCTTCCAGGGCCTCAGGGTGAGCCCTCAGCCACTTGGCAACCCAGGCATAGTGCCACGGTAGCTGCTCTGACCTCGGACTTACATTGGACCAGTTCAGTATCCCTCTGGCAGCGTATAAAAAGAAATATTTCATACCTAAACTAGCCGGATGCCCCACCTCTGAAGCCATGTCCTGAAGCAGAGACGCCACAAAAATGGTGTCAAGTTTCAGGGGGAGGTCCGGCACATCCCTGCCACCCTCAGCCAAGCCCGACATCATGCGGCCACGTGCCACCCACTCATACCTCCCTCCCCATAGGAAATCGAAAATTGTTCTCGCCAGGGGCCGTCTGATGGCGACCGGCAGAGGGAAAACATATGCCAGGTGGAGCACAGAGGAGAGCATGTCCGCCATGAGCACAAGCACTTTACCCAGAAGTGTCAGCTTCCTGGCCTTCCACAATGCTAATCTGGACTTCAATCGCTGAAAACGCCCCTCCCAGTTGACGGTAGCACTATTCATTGGTTGGAATTGTACACCTAAGATCTTTATTGGCCCTTGACACACCGATAGTCCACCCGGAGCAACATCACGCCCCTTCCAACTCCCTTCACTGTACATTTGCCAATGTTGAGCCTAGCTCCTGAGACCCTTCCAAAATCCTCAAAACCTCCAAAGCTCTCACCACACACTCGTCACTGTCCAGCAACAATGTTGTGTCATCAGTGTACTGTGAAAGTTTCACCCGTAGGTCCCCTCCCCCTGGAACCAGGGTCACCCTCACACTGGCGTCTGCTCTGATGGCCTCTGCAGGGGAATGCAGGGGGGGTGCTGAAGCCCTTCCACACCTTCAGCATCTGGGTGCAGCAGAACCGGGAACATCTGGGTGCAGCAGAACCTGGAACTGTCGACAACCAGTCCAGAAACCTAGTGGGTCCCGCACATATCGTGCAGCAGAAACCACATCAGAAAAGCGACCGAAAAATTCCTTTAATGCCAAGTCTGTCATAAAAGGGTTGAACATATGGACAGAAATTATCCTAAAGTTAGGTCTGTCCATATTTACCACCTCACACAAATTCAACGGGTGCTTGTTTGCCAATCTAGCACACCTTGCAGTGACAGCCTGATGAGTCTCAGCTGAAACAAATGAAACATCATACCCGGTTGCCTGCTGATGCCACTGAATACAAAAAACGTCCTCCACCGTCAGATTCAACTGGCCCTTGATGATTCTGGTGCAAAACAAATCCCTTGGCATCACTTCCCTGTCGCTGCTCCTCCACTGGAACCTCAAAGTCCTGCGCAGTCCCACCCAAGGAATTGACCGGTCCTGGTTGGCAAACGCCATGTTAGAAAAAGAAGAAAAAACACAGCCCGCGCTTCTCAAATGTACAAGTGTCAAGAGCAGATTTTTTTTTTTTTTTTTTATATTTTATTAGAAAAAAATCAACAGTACAGTAACCAACACATGACTTGGCACTGTGTCCCCATTCGCATCCCCGCACCCCTGAAGTGAAACTGCCCATATCTCATGAAAGAAAAACAAACGACTCCAAAACATAAAAACACAAGCAAAAGAAAGACACAATAAGAAAAACTGAAACATAACCTGTACCAGTGCACCGTTATCTTTTATAGCAACCCAAAACCACCTTTCCACTTTTCTTTTGCAGCGTGATACCCCAACTTGTCCACATCCCACTTCATCCTTTCTGTCACCTCTAATTCGACCCCCTTAGCCACCCTCTCTCTATTCCACTCCACTCCACTTCATTCCGTACGAGCTCCTGTCTTGCCAGCCATAGCCCCCTTTTGTATAGGCTCAGGAGCAACCACAAAATCCCCCACCCACTCCTAATGTGGGCTCCTACAAAACCCCTCTCCACCACCTGCCATGTCAGTGTAAGATCAGGCTTTGCCCTCCCCACCACCTTTTTTGCCTTAGCCCAGAGCTGTCTGGTAAAACTGCACTCCCACATAACATGGTACGCTGTCTCCCCAGCACCACACGATGGTCTCGGGCACAGAGGAGACCGGCCCAGACTGTGCCTGTGTATCTTGTCTCGCACCGGTAGCGTTCTGTGCAAGCAGGCCCAGTTCAGATCCTTCAGCCCATTAGTTTGGCCTACTGCCTGAACACCCACCGTAACTGATGACGGTACCCCCAAAAACGGAGACGGGTTTACCTTCCCTCTAACCACCCTGTACAGGACCCTTTGCTGCTTCCATATGCCATCTTCCAGGGCCTCAGCGTGAGCCCTCAGCCACTTGGCAACCCAGGCATAGTGCCACGGTAGCTGCTCTGACCTCGGACTTACATTGGACCAGTTCAGTATCCCTCTGGCAGCGTAAAAAAAGAAATATTTCATACCTAAACTAGCCGGATGCCCCACCTCTGAAGCCTTGTCCTGAAGCAGAGACGCCACAAAAATGGTGTCAAGTTTTAGGGGGAGGTCCGGCACATCCCTGCCACCCTCAGCCAAGCCCGACATCATGCGGCCACGTGCCACCCACTCATACCTCCCTCCCCATAGGAAATTGAAAATTGTTCTCGCCAGGGGCCGTCTGATGGTGACCGGCAGAGGGAAAACAGAGTGGAGAGCATGTCCGCCTTGAGCACAAGCACTTTACCCAGAAGTGTCAGCTTCCTGGCATTCCACAATGCTAATCTGGACTTCACTCGCTGAAAACGCCCCTCCCAGTTGACGGTAGCACTATTCATTGGTTGGAATTGTACACCTAAGATCTGTATTGGCCCTTGACACACCGATAGTCCACCCGGAGCAACATCACGCCCCTTCCAACTCCCTTCACTGTACATTTGCCAATGTTGAGCCTAGCTCCTGAGACCCTTCCAAAATCCTCAAAACCTCCAAAGCTCTCACCACACACTCGTCACTGTCCAGCAACAATGTTGTGTCATCAGCGTACTGTGAAAGTTTCACCCGTAGGTCCCCTCCCCCTGGAACCAGGGTCACCCTCACACTGGCGTCTGCTCTGATGGCCTCTGCAGGGGAATGCAGGGGGGTGCTGAAGCCCTTCAACACCTTCAGCATCTGGGTGCAGCAGAACCGGGAACATCTGGGTGCAGCAGAACCTGGAACTGTCGACAACCGGTCCAGAAACCTAGTGGGTCATGCACATGTCGTGCAGCAGAAACCACATCAGAAAAGCGACCGAAAAATTCCTTTAATGCCAAGTCTGTCATAAAAGGGTTGAACATATGGACAGAAATTATCCTAAAGTTAGGTCTGTCCATATTTACCACCTCACACAAATTCAACGGGTGCTTGTTTGCCAATCTAGCACACCTTGCAGTGACAGCCTGATGAGTCTCAGCTGAAACAAATGAAACATCATACCCGGTTGCCTGCTGATGCCACTGAATACAAAAAACGTCCTCCACCGTCAGATTCAACTGGCCCTTGATGATTCTGGTGCAAAACAAATCCCTTGGCATCACTTCCCTGTCGCTGCTCCTCCACTGGAACCTCAAAGTCCTGCGCAGTCCCACCCGAGGAATTGTCCGGCCCTGGTTGGCAAACGCCATGTTAGAAAAAGAAGAAAATACACAGCGCGCGCTTCTCAATTGTACAATTGACAAGAACAGATTTTTTTTTTTTTTTTTTTTTTTTTTATTAGAAAAAATCAACAGTACAGTAACCATTATACTCCCAACACATGACTTGGCACTGTGTCCCCATTCGCATCCCCGCACCCCTGAAGTGAAACTGCCCATATGTCATGAAAGAAAAACAAACGACTCCAAAACAGAAAAACACAAGCAAAAGAAAGACACAATAAGAAAAACTGAAACATAACCTGTACCAGTGCACCATTATCTTTTATAGCAACCCAAAACCACCTTTCCAATTTTCTTTTGCAGCGTGATACCCCAACTTGTCCACATCCAACTTCATCCTTTCTGTCACCTCCCATTCGACCCCCTTAGCCACCCTCTCTGTAGTCCACTCCACTCCACTCCATTCCGTACGAGCTCCTGTCTTGCCAGCCATAGCCCCCTTTTTTATAGGCTCAGGAGCAACCACAAAATCCCCCACCCACTCCTAATGTGGGCTCCTACAAAACCCCTCTCCACCACCTGCCATGTCAGTGTAAGATCAGGCTTTGCCCTCCCCACAACCTTTTTTGCCTTAGCCCAGAGCTGTCTGGTAAAACTGCACTCCCACATAACATGGTACGCTGTCTCCCCAGCACCACACGATGGTCTCGGGCACAGAGGAGACCGGCCCAGACCGTGCCTGTGTATCTTGTCTTGCACCGGTAGCGTTCTGTGCAAGCAGGCCCAGTTCAGATCCTTCTGCCCATTACTCAGGCCTACTGCCTGAACACCCACCAAAACTGATGACGGTACCCCCAACAACGGAGACGGGTTTACCTTCCCTCTAACCACCCTGTACAGGAGCCTTTGCTGCTTCCATATGCCATCTTCCAGGGCCTCAGCGTGAGCCCTCAGCCACTTGGCAACCCAGGCATAGTGCCACGGTAGCTGCTCTGACCTCGGACTTACATTGGACCAGTTCAGTATCCCTCTGGCAGCGTATAAAAAGAAATATTTCATACCTAAACTAGCCGGATGCCCCACCTCTGAAGCCATGTCCTGAAGCAGAGACGCCACAAAAATGGTGTCAAGTTTCAGGGGGAGGTCCGGCACATCCCTGCCACCCTCAGCCAAGCCCGACATCATGCGGCCACGTGCCACCCACTCATACCTCCCTCCCCATAGGAAATCGAAAATTGTTCTCGCCAGGGGCCGTCTGATGGCGACCGGCAGAGGGAAAACATATGCCAGGTGGAGCACAGAGGAGAGCATGTCCGCCTTGAGCACAAGCACTTTACCCAGAAGTGTCAGCTTCCTGGCCTTCCACAATGCTAATCTGGACTTCAATCGCTGAAAACGCCCCTCCCAGTTGACGGTAGCACTATTCATTGTTTGGAATTGTACACCTAAGATCTTTATTGGCCCTTGACACACCGATAGTCCACCCGGAGCAACATCACGCCCCTTCCAACTCCCTTCACTGTACATTTGCCAATGTTGAGCCTAGCTCCTGAGACCCTTCCAAAATCCTCAAAACCTCCAAAGCTCTCACCACACACTCGTCACTGTCCAGCAACAATGTTGTGTCATCAGTGTACTGTGAAAGTTTCACCCGTAGGTCCCCTCCCCCTGGAACCAGGGTCACCCTCACACTGGCGTCTGCTCTGATGGCCTCTGCAGGGGAATGCAGGGGGGGTGCTGAAGCCCTTCCACACCTTCAGCATCTGGGTGCAGCAGAACCGGGAACATCTGGGTGCAGCAGAACCTGAAACTGTCGACAACCAGTCCAGAAACCTAGTGGGTCCCGCACATATCGTGCAGCAGAAACCACATCAGAAAAGCGACCGAAAAATTCCTTTAATGCCAAGTCTGTCATAAAAGGGTTGAACATATGGACAGAAATTATCCTAAAGTTAGGTCTGTCCATATTTACCACCTCACACAAATTCAACGGGTGCTTGTTTGCCAATCTAGCACACCTTGCAGTGACAGCCTGATGAGTCTCAGCTGAAACAAATGAAACATCATACCCGGTTGCCTGCTGATGCCACTGAATACAAAAAACGTCCTCCACCGTCAGATTCAACTGGCCCTTGATGATTCTGGTGCAAAACAAATCCCTTGGCATCACTTCCCTGTCGCTGCTCCTCCACTGGAACCTCAAAGTCCTGCGCAGTCCCACCCAAGGAATTGACCGGTCCTGGTTGGCAAACGCCATGTTAGAAAAAGAAGAAAAAACACAGCCCGCGCTTCTCAAATGTACAAGTGTCAAGAACAGATTTTTTTTTTTTTTTTTATATTTTATTAGAAAAAAATCAACAGTACAGTAACCAACACATGACTTGGCACTGTGTCCCCATTCGCATCCCCGCACCCCTGAAGTGAAACTGCCAATATCTCATGAAAGAAAAACAAACGACTCCAAAACAGAAAAACACAAGCAAAAGAAAGACACAATAAGAAAAACTGAAACATAACCTGTACCAGTGCACCATTATCTTTTATAGCAACCCAAAACCACCTTTCCACTTTTCTTTTGCAGCGTGATACCCCAACTTGTCCACATCCAACTTCATCCTTTCTGTCACCTCCCATTCGACCCCCTTAGCCACCCTCTCTGTAGTCCACTCCACTCCACTTCATTCCGTACAAGCTCCTGTCTTGCCAGCCATAGCCCCTTTTTGTATAGGCTCAGGAGCAACCACAAAATCCCCCACCCACTCCTAATGTGGGCTCCTACAAAACCCCTCTTCACCACCTGCCATGTCAGTGTAGGATCAGGCTTTGCCCTCCCCACCACCTTTTTTGCCTTAGCCCAGAGCTGTCTGGTAAAACTGCACTCCCACATAACATGGTACGCTGTCTCCCCAGCACCACACGATGGTCTCGGGCACAGAGGAGACCGGCCCAGACCGTGCCTGTGTATCTTGTCTCGCACCGGTAGCGTTCTGTGCAAGCAGGTCCAGTTCAGATCCTTCAGCCCATTAGTTTGGCCTACTGCCTGAACACCCACCGTAACTGATGACGGTACCCCCAACAACGGAGACGGGTTTACCTTCCCTCTAACCACCCTGTACAGGACCCTTTGCTGCTTCCATATGCCATCTTCCAGGGCCTTAGGGTGAGCCCTCAGCCACTTGGCAACCAACGCATAGTGCCACGGTAGCTGCTTTGACCTCGGACCTACATTGGACCAGTTTAGTACCCTCTGGCAGCGTATAAAAAGAAATATTTCATACCTAAACTAGCCGGATGCCCCACCTCTGAAGCCATGTCCTGAAGCAGAGACGCCACAAAAACGGTGTCAATTTTCAGGGGGAGGTCCGGCACATCCCTGCCACCCTCAGCCAAGCCCGACATCATGCGGCCAAGTGCCACCCACTCATACCTCCCTCCCCATAGGAAATTGAAAATTGTTCTCGCCAGGGGCCGTCTGATGGCGACCGGCAGAGGGAAAACAGAGTGGAGAGCATGTCCGCCTTGAGCACAAGCACTTTACCCAGAAGTGTCAGCTTCCTGGCATTCCACAATGCTAATCTGGACTTCACTCGCTGAAAACGCCCCTCCCAGTTGACGGTAGCACTATTCATTGGTTGGAATTGTACACCTAAGATCTGTATTGGCCCTTGACACACCGATAGTCCACCCGGAGCAACATCACGCCCCTTCCAACTCCCTTCACTGTACATTTGCCAATGTTGAGCCTAGCTCCTGAGACCCTTCAAAAATCCTCAAAACCTCCAAAGCTCTCACCACACACTCGTCACTGTCCAGCAACAATGTTGTGTCATCAGCGTACTGTGAAAGTTTCACCCGTAGGTCCCCTCCCCCTGGAACCAGGGTCACCCTCACACTGGCGTCTGCTCTGATGGCCTCTGCAGGGGAATGCAGGGGGGTGCTGAAGCCCTTCAACACCTTCAGCATCTGGGTGCAGCAGAACCGGGAACATCTGGGTGCAGCAGAACCTGGAACTGTCGACAACCGGTCCAGAAACCTAGTGGGTCCCGCACATATCGTGCAGCAGAAACCACATCAGAAAAGCGACCGAAAAATTCCTTTAATGCCAAGTCTGTCATAAAAGGGTTGAACATATGGACAGAAATTATCCTAAAGTTAGGTCTGTCCATATTTACCACCTCACACAAATTCAACGGGTGCTTGTTTGCCAATCTAGCACACCTTGCAGTGACAGCCTGATGAGTCTCAGCTGAAACAAATGAAACATCATACCCGGTTGCCTGCTGATGCCACTGAATACAAAAAACGTCCTCCACCGTCAGATTCAACTGGCCCTTGATGATTCTGGTGCAAAACAAATCCCTTGGCATCACTTCCCTGTCGCTGCTCCTCCACTGGAACCTCAAAGTCCTGCGCAGTCCCACCCGAGGAATTGTCCGGCCCTGGTTGGCAAACGCCATGTTAGAAAAAGAAGAAAATACACAGCGCGCGCTTCTCAATTGTACAATTGAAAAGAACAGATTTTTTTTTTTTTTTTTTTTTTTTATTAGAAAAAATCAACAGTACAGTAACCATTATACTCCCAACACATGACTTGGCACTGTGTCCCCATTCGCATCCCCGCACCCCTGAAGTGAAACTGCCAATATCTCATGAAAGAAAAACAAACGACTCCAAAACAGAAAAACACAAGCAAAAGAAAGACACAATAAGAAAAACTGAAACATAACCTGTACCAGTGCACCATTATCTTTTATAGCAACCCAAAACCACCTTTCCACTTTTCTTTTGCAGCGTGATACCCCAACTTGTCCACATCCAACTTCATCCTTTCTGTCACCTCCCATTCGACCCCCTTAGCCACCCTCTCTGTAGTCCACTCCACTCCACTCCATTCCGTACGAGCTCCTGTCTTGCCAGCCATAGCCCCCTTTTTTATAGGCTCAGGAGCAACCACAAAATCCCCCACCCACTCCTAATGTGGGCTCCTACAAAACCCCTCTCCACCACCTGCCATGTCAGTGTAAGATCAGGCTTTGCCCTCCCCACCACCTTTTTTGCCTTAGCCCAGAGCTGTCTGGCAAAACTGCACTCCCACATAACATGGTACGCTGTCTCCCCAGCACCACACGATGGTCTCGGGCACAGAGGAGACCGGCCCAGACCGTGCCTGTGTATCTTGTCTCGCACCGGTAGCGTTCTGTGCAAGAAGGCCCAGTTCAGATCCTTCAGACCATTACTTTGGCCTACTGCCTGAACACCCACCGTAACTGATGACGGTACCCCCAACAACGGAGATGGGTTTACCTTCCCTCTAACCACCCTGTACAGGACCCTTTGCTGCTTCCATATGCCATCTTCCAGGGCCTTAGGGTGAGCCCTCAGCCACTTGGCAACCCAGGCATAGTGCCACGGTAGCTGCTCTGACCTCGGACTTACATTGGACCAGTTCAGTATCCCTCTGGCAGCGTATAAAAAGAAATATTTCATACCTAAACTAGCCGGATGCCCCACCTCTGAAGCCATGTCCTGAAGCAGAGACGCCATAAAAATGGTGTCAAGTTTCAGGGGGAGGTCCAGATCATCCCTGCCACCCTCAGCCAAGCCCGACATCATGCGGCCACGTGCCACCCACTCATACCTCCCTCCCCATAGGAAATCGAAAATTGTTCTCGCCAGGGGCCGTCTGATGGCGACCGGCAGAGGGAAAACATATGCCAGGTGGAGCACAGAGGAGAGCATGTCCGCCTTGAGCACAAGCACTTTACCCAGAAGTGTCAGCTTCCTGGCCTTCCACAATGCTAATCTGGACTTCACTCGCTGAAAACGCCCCTCCCAGTTGACGGTAGCACTATTCATTGGTTGGAATTGTACACCTAAGATCTTTATTGGCCCTTGACACACCGATAGTCCACCCGGAGCAACATCACGCCCCTTCCAACTCCCTTCACTGTACATTTGCCAATGTTGAGCCTAGCTCCTGAGACCCTTCAAAAATCCTCAAAACCTCCAAAGCTCTCACCACACACTCGTCACTGTCCAGCAACAATGTTGTGTCATCAGCATACTGTGAAAGTTTCACCCGTAGGTCCCCTCCCCCTGGAACCAGGGTCACCCTCACACTGGCGTCTGCTCTGATGGCCTCTGCAGGGGAATGCAGGGGGGTGCTGAAGCCCTTCAACACCTTCAGCATCTGGGTGCAGCAGAACCGGGAACATCTGGGTGCAGCAGAACCTGGAACTGTCGACAACCGGTCCAGAAACCTAGTGGGTCCCGCACATATCGTGCAGCAGAAACCACATCAGAAAAGCGACCGAAAAATTCCTTTAATGCCTAGTCTGTCATAAAAGGGTTGAACATATGGAGACAAATTATCCTAAAGTTAGGTCTGTCCATATTTACCACCTCACACAAATTTAACAGGTGCTTGTTTGCCAATCTAGCACACCTTGCAGTGACAGCCTGATGAGTCTCAGCTGAAACAAATTAAACATCATACCCGGTTTGCCTGCTGATGCCACTGAATACAAAAAACGTCCTCCACCGTCAGATTCAACTGGCCCTTGATGATTCTGGTGCAAAACAAATCCCTTGGCATCACTTCCCTGTCGCTGCTCCTCCACTGGAACCTCAAAGTCCTGCGCAGTCCCACCCGAGGAATTGTCCGGCCCTGGTTGGCGCCATGTTAGAAAAAGAAGAAAAAACACAGCGCGCGCTTCTCAATTGTACAAGTGACAAGAACAGATTTTTTTTTTTTTTTTTTTATATTTTATTAGAAAAAATCAACAGTACAGTAACCATTATACTCCCAACACATGACTTGGCACTGTGTCCCCATTCGCATCCCCGCACCCCTGAAGTGAAACTGCCCATATGTCATGAAAGAAAAACAAACGACTCCAAAACAGAAAAACACAAGCAAAAGAAAGACACAATAAGAAAAACTGAAACATAACCTGTACCAGTGCACCATTATCTTTTATAGCAACCCAAAACCACCTTTCCACTTTTCTTTTGCAGCGTGATACCCCAACTTGTCCACATCCAACTTCATCCTTTCTGTCACCTCCCATTCGACCCCCTTAGCCACCCTCTCTGTAGTCCACTCCACTCCACTCCATTCCGTACGAGCTCCTGTCTTGCCAGCCATAGCCCCCTTTTGTATAGGCTCAGGAGCAACCACAAAATCCCCCACCCACTCCTAATGTGGGCTCCTACAAAACCCCTCTCCACCACCTGCCATGTCAGTGTAAGATCAGGCTTTGCCCTCCCCACCACCTTTTTTGCCTTAGCCCAGAGCTGTCTGGCAAAACTGCACTCCCACATAACATGGTACGCTGTCTCCCCAGCACCACACGATGGTCTCGGGCACAGAGGAGACCGGCCCAGACCGTGCCTGTGTATCTTGCCTCGCACCGGTAGCGTTCTGTGCAAGCAGGCCCAGTTCAGATCCTTCTGCCCATTACTCAGGCCTACTGCCTGAAGACCCACCCAAACTGATGACGGTACCCCCAACACCGGAGACGGGTTTACCTTCCCTCTAACCACCCTGTACAGGACCCTTTGCTGCTTCCATATGCCATCTTCCAGGGCCTTAGGGTGAGCCCTCAGCCACTTGGCAACCCAGGCATAGTGCCACGGTAGCTGCTCTGACCTCGGACTTACATTGGACCAGTTCAGTATCCCTCTGGCAGCGTATAAAAAGAAATATTTCATACCTAAACTAGCCGGATGCCCCACCTCTGAAGCCATGTCCTGAAGCAGAGACGCCACAAAAATGGTGTCAAGTTTCAGGGGGAGGTCCAGCACATCCCTGCCACCCTCAGCCAAGCCCGACATCATGCGGCCACGTGCCACCCACTCATACCTCCCTCCCCATAGGAAATCGAAAATTGTTCTCGCCAGGGGCCGTCTGATGGCGACCGGCAGAGGGAAAACAGAGTGGAGAGCATGTCCGCCTTGAGCACAAGCACTTTACCCAGAAGTGTCAGCTTCCTGGCATTCCACAATGCTAATCTGGACTTCACTCGCTGAAAACGCCCCTCCCAGTTGACGGTAGCACTATTCATTGGTTGGAATTGTACACCTAAGATCTGTATTGGCCCTTGACACACCGATAGTCCACCCGGAGCAACATCACGCCCCTTCCAACTCCCTTCACTGTACATTTGCCAATGTTGAGCCTAGCTCCTGAGACCCTTCAAAAATCCTCAAAACCTCCAAAGCTCTCACCACACACTCGTCACTGTCCAGCAACAATGTTGTGTCATCAGCGTACTGTGAAAGTTTCACCCGTAGGTCCCCTCTCCCTGGAACCAGGGTCACCCTCACACTGGCGTCTGCTCTGATGGCCTCTGCAGGGGAATGCAGGGGGGTGCTGAAGCCCTTCAACACCTTCAGCATCTGGGTGCAGCAGAACCGGGAACATCTGGGTGCAGCAGAACCTGGAACTGTCGACAACCGGTCCAGAAACCTAGTGGGTCCCGCACATATCGTGCAACAGAAACCACATCAGAAAAGCGACCGAAAAATTCCTTTAATGCCAAGTCTGTCATAAAAGGGTTGAACATATGGACAGAAATTATCCTAAAGTTAGGTCTGTCCATATTTACCACCTCACACAAATTCAACGGGTGCTTGTTTGCCAATCTAGCACACCTTGCAGTGACAGCCTGAAGAGTCTCAGCTGAAACAAATGAAACATCATACCCGGTTGCCTGCTGATGCCACTGAATACAAAAAACGTCCTCCACCGTCAGATTCAACTGGCCCTTGATGATTCTGGTGCAAAACAAATCCCTTGGCATCACTTCCCTGTCGCTGCTCCTCCACTGGAACCTCAAAGTCCTGCGCAGTCCCACCCGAGGAATTGTCCGGCCCTGGTTGGTAAACGCCATGTTAGAAAAAGAAGAAAAAACACAGCACGCGCTTCTCAATTGTACAAGTGACAAGAACAGATTTTTTTTTTATTTATTTTTTTATTTTTTATTAGAAAAAATCAACAGTACAGTAACCATTATACTCCCAACACATGACTTGGCACTGTGTCCCCATTCGCATCCCCGCACCCCTGAAGTGAAACTGCCCATATGTCATGAAAGAAAAACAAACGACTCCAAAACAGAAAAACACAAGCAAAAGAAAGACACAATAAGAAAAACTGAAACATAACCTGTATCAGTGCACCATTATCTTTTATAGCAACCCAAAACCACCTTTCCACTTTTCTTTTGCAGCGTGATACCCCAACTTGTCCACATCCAACTTCATCCTTTCTGTCACCTCCCATTCGACCCCCTTAGCCACCCTCTCTGTAGTCCACTCCACTCCACTCCATTCCGTACGAGCTCCTGTCTTGCCAGCCATAGCCCCCTTTTGTATAGGCTCAGGAGCAACCACAAAATCCCCCACCCACTCCTAATGTGGGCTCCTACAAAACCCCTCTCCACCACCTGCCATGTCAGTGTAAGATCAGGCTTTGCCCTCCCCACCACCTTTTTTGCCTTAGCCCAGAGCTGTCTGGCAAAACTGCACTCCCACATAACATGGTACGCTGTCTCCCCAGCACCACACGATGGTCTCGGGCACAGAGGAGACCGGCCCAGACCGTGCCTGTGTATCTTGTCTCGCACCGGTAGCGTTCTGTGCAAGAAGGCCCAGTTCAGATCCTTCAGACCATTACTTTGGCCTACTGCCTGAACACCCACCGTAACTGATGACGGTACCCCCAACAACGGAGATGGGTTTACCTTCCCTCTAACCACCCTGTACAGGACCCTTTGCTGCTTCCATATGCCATCTTCCAGGGCCTTAGGGTGAGCCCTCAGCCACTTGGCAACCCAGGCATAGTGCCACGGTAGCTGCTCTGACCTCGGACTTACATTGGACCAGTTCAGTATCCCTCTGGCAGCGTATAAAAAGAAATATTTCATACCTAAACTAGCCGGATGCCCCACCTCTGAAGCCATGTCCTGAAGCAGAGACGCCACAAAAATGGTGTCAAGTTTCAGGGGGAGGTCCAGATCATCCCTGCCACCCTCAGCCAAGCCCGACATCATGCGGCCACGTGCCACCCACTCATACCTCCCTCCCCATAGGAAATCGAAAATTGTTCTCGCCAGGGGCCGTCTGATGGCGACCGGCAGAGGGAAAACATATGCCAGGTGGAGCACAGAGGAGAGCATGTCCGCCTTGAGCACAAGCACTTTACCCAGAAGTGTCAGCTTCCTGGCCTTCCACAATGCTAATCTGGACTTCACTCGCTGAAAACGCCCCTCCCAGTTGACGGTAGCACTATTCATTGGTTGGAATTGTACACCTAAGATCTTTATTGGCCCTTGACACACCGATAGTCCACCCGGAGCAACATCACGCCCCTTCCAACTCCCTTCACTGTACATTTGCCAATGTTGAGCCTAGCTCCTGAGACCCTTCAAAAATCCTCAAAACCTCCAAAGCTCTCACCACACACTCGTCACTGTCCAGCAACAATGTTGTGTCATCAGCATACTGTGAAAGTTTCACCCGTAGGTCCCCTCCCCCTGGAACCAGGGTCACCCTCACACTGGCGTCTGCTCTGATGGCCTCTGCAGGGGAATGCAGGGGGGTGCTGAAGCCCTTCAACACCTTCAGCATCTGGGTGCAGCAGAACCGGGAACATCTGGGTGCAGCAGAACCTGGAACTGTCGACAACCGGTCCAGAAACCTAGTGGGTCCCGCACATATCGTGCAGCAGAAACCACATCAGAAAAGCGACCGAAAAATTCCTTTAATGCCTAGTCTGTCATAAAAGGGTTGAACATATGGAGACAAATTATCCTAAAGTTAGGTCTGTCCATATTTACCACCTCACACAAATTTAACAGGTGCTTGTTTGCCAATCTAGCACACCTTGCAGTGACAGCCTGATGAGTCTCAGCTGAAACAAATTAAACATCATACCCGGTTTGCCTGCTGATGCCACTGAATACAAAAAACGTCCTCCACCGTCAGATTCAACTGGCCCTTGATGATTCTGGTGCAAAACAAATCCCTTGGCATCACTTCCCTGTCGCTGCTCCTCCACTGGAACCTCAAAGTCCTGCGCAGTCCCACCCGAGGAATTGTCCGGCCCTGGTTGGCGCCATGTTAGAAAAAGAAGAAAAAACACAGCGCGCGCTTCTCAATTGTACAAGTGACAAGAACAGATTTTTTTTTTTTTTTTTTTTTATATTTTATTAGAAAAAATCAACAGTACAGTAACCATTATACTCCCAACACATGACTTGGCACTGTGTCCCCATTCGCATCCCCGCACCCCTGAAGTGAAACTGCCCATATGTCATGAAAGAAAAACAAACGACTCCAAAACAGAAAAACACAAGCAAAAGAAAGACACAATAAGAAAAACTGAAACATAACCTGTACCAGTGCACCATTATCTTTTATAGCAACCCAAAACCACCTTTCCACTTTTCTTTTGCAGCGTGATACCCCAACTTGTCCACATCCAACTTCATCCTTTCTGTCACCTCCCATTCGACCCCCTTAGCCACCCTCTCTGTAGTCCACTCCACTCCACTCCATTCCGTACGAGCTCCTGTCTTGCCAGCCATAGCCCCCTTTTGTATAGGCTCAGGAGCAACCACAAAATCCCCCACCCACTCCTAATGTGGGCTCCTACAAAACCCCTCTCCACCACCTGCCATGTCAGTGTAAGATCAGGCTTTGCCCTCCCCACCACCTTTTTTGCCTTAGCCCAGAGCTGTCTGGCAAAACTGCACTCCCACATAACATGGTACGCTGTCTCCCCAGCACCACACGATGGTCTCGGGCACAGAGGAGACCGGCCCAGACCGTGCCTGTGTATCTTGCCTCGCACCGGTAGCGTTCTGTGCAAGCAGGCCCAGTTCAGATCCTTCTGCCCATTACTCAGGCCTACTGCCTGAAGACCCACCCAAACTGATGACGGTACCCCCAACACCGGAGACGGGTTTACCTTCCCTCTAACCACCCTGTACAGGACCCTTTGCTGCTTCCATATGCCATCTTCCAGGGCCTTAGGGTGAGCCCTCAGCCACTTGGCAACCCAGGCATAGTGCCACGGTAGCTGCTCTGACCTCGGACTTACATTGGACCAGTTCAGTATCCCTCTGGCAGCGTATAAAAAGAAATATTTCATACCTAAACTAGCCGGATGCCCCACCTCTGAAGCCATGTCCTGAAGCAGAGACGCCACAAAAATGGTGTCAAGTTTCAGGGGGAGGTCCAGCACATCCCTGCCACCCTCAGCCAAGCCCGACATCATGCGGCCACGTGCCACCCACTCATACCTCCCTCCCCATAGGAAATCGAAAATTGTTCTCGCCAGGGGCCGTCTGATGGCGACCGGCAGAGGGAAAACAGAGTGGAGAGCATGTCCGCCTTGAGCACAAGCACTTTACCCAGAAGTGTCAGCTTCCTGGCATTCCACAATGCTAATCTGGACTTCACTCGCTGAAAACGCCCCTCCCAGTTGACGGTAGCACTATTCATTGGTTGGAATTGTACACCTAAGATCTGTATTGGCCCTTGACACACCGATAGTCCACCCGGAGCAACATCACGCCCCTTCCAACTCCCTTCACTGTACATTTGCCAATGTTGAGCCTAGCTCCTGAGACCCTTCAAAAATCCTCAAAACCTCCAAAGCTCTCACCACACACTCGTCACTGTCCAGCAACAATGTTGTGTCATCAGCGTACTGTGAAAGTTTCACCCGTAGGTCCCCTCTCCCTGGAACCAGGGTCACCCTCACACTGGCGTCTGCTCTGATGGCCTCTGCAGGGGAATGCAGGGGGGTGCTGAAGCCCTTCAACACCTTCAGCATCTGGGTGCAGCAGAACCGGGAACATCTGGGTGCAGCAGAACCTGGAACTGTCGACAACCGGTCCAGAAACCTAGTGGGTCCCGCACATATCGTGCAACAGAAACCACATCAGAAAAGCGACCGAAAAATTCCTTTAATGCCAAGTCTGTCATAAAAGGGTTGAACATATGGACAGAAATTATCCTAAAGTTAGGTCTGTCCATATTTACCACCTCACACAAATTCAACGGGTGCTTGTTTGCCAATCTAGCACACCTTGCAGTGACAGCCTGAAGAGTCTCAGCTGAAACAAATGAAACATCATACCCGGTTGCCTGCTGATGCCACTGAATACAAAAAACGTCCTCCACCGTCAGATTCAACTGGCCCTTGATGATTCTGGTGCAAAACAAATCCCTTGGCATCACTTCCCTGTCGCTGCTCCTCCACTGGAACCTCAAAGTCCTGCGCAGTCCCACCCGAGGAATTGTCCGGCCCTGGTTGGCAAACGCCATGTTAGAAAAAGAAGAAAAAACACAGCACGCGCTTCTCAATTGTACAAGTGACAAGAACAGATTTTTTTTTTATTTATTTTTTTATTTTTTATTAGAAAAAATCAACAGTACAGTAACCATTATACTCCCAACACATGACTTGGCACTGTGTCCCCATTCGCATCCCCGCACCCCTGAAGTGAAACTGCCCATATGTCATGAAAGAAAAACAAACGACTCCAAAACAGAAAAACACAAGCAAAAGAAAGACACAATAAGAAAAACTGAAACATAACCTGTATCAGTGCACCACTATCTTTTATAGCAACCAAAAACCACCTTTCCACTTTTCTTTTGCAGCGTGATACCCCAACTTGTCCACATCCAACTTCATCCTTTCTGTCACCTCCCATTCGACCCCCTTAGCCACCCTCTCTGTAGTCCACTCCACTCCACTCCATTCCGTACGAGCTCCTGTCTTGCCAGCCATAGCCCCCTTTTGTATAGGCTCAGGAGCAACCACAAAATCCCCCACCCACTCCTAATGTGGGCTCCTACAAAACCCCTCTCCACCACCTGCCATGTCAGTGTAAGATCAGGCTTTGCCCTCCCCACCACCTTTTTTGCCTTAGCCCAGAGCTGTCTGGCAAAACTGCACTCCCACATAACATGGTACGCTGTCTCCCCAGCACCACACGATGGTCTCGGGCACAGAGGAGACCGGCCCAGACCGTGCCTGTGTATCTTGCCTCGCACCGGTAGCGTTCTGTGCAAGCAGGCCCAGTTCAGATCCTTCTGCCCATTACTCAGGCCTACTGCCTGAAGACCCACCCAAACTGATGACGGTACCCCCAACACCGGAGACGGGTTTACCTTCCCTCTAACCACCCTGTACAGGACCCTTTGCTGCTTCCATATGCCATCTTCCAGGGCCTTAGGGTGAGCCCTCAGCCACTTGGCAACCCAGGCATAGTGCCACGGTAGCTGCTCTGACCTCGGACTTACATTGGACCAGTTCAGTATCCCTCTGGCAGCGTATAAAAAGAAATATTTCATACCTAAACTAGCCGGATGCCCCACCTCTGAAGCCATGTCCTGAAGCAGAGACGCCACAAAAATGGTGTCAAGTTTCAGGGGGAGGTCCAGCACATCCCTGCCACCCTCAGCCAAGCCCGACATCATGCGGCCACGTGCCACCCACTCATACCTCCCTCCCCATAGGAAATCGAAAATTGTTCTCGCCAGGGGCCGTCTGATGGCGACCGGCAGAGGGAAAACATATGCCAGGTGGAGCACAGAGGAGAGCATGTCCGCCTTGAGCACAAGCACTTTACCCAGAAGTGTCAGCTTCCTGGCCTTCCACAATGCTAATCTGGACTTCAATCGCTGAAAACGCCCCTCCCAGTTGACGGTAGCACTATTCATTGGTTGGAATTGTACACCTAAGATCTTTATTGGCCCTTGACACACCGATAGTCCACCCGGAGCAACATCACGCCCCTTCCAACTCCCTTCACTGTACATTTGCCAATGTTGAGCCTAGCTCCTGAGACCCTTCCAAAATCCTCAAAACCTCCAAAGCTCTCACCACACACTCGTCACTTTCCAGCAACAATGTTGTGTCATCAGTGTACTGTGAAAGTTTCACCCGTAGGTCCCCTCCCCCTGGAACCAGGGTCACCCTCACACTGGCGTCTGCTCTGATGGCCTCTGCAGGGGAATGCAGGGGGGGTGCTGAAGCCCTTCCACACCTTCAACATCTGGGTGCAGCAGAACCGGGAACATCTGGGTGCAGCAGAACCTGGAACTGTCGACAACCAGTTCAGAAACCTAGTGGGTCCCGCACATATCGTGCAGCAGAAACCACATCAGAAAAGCGACCGAAAAATTCCTTTAATGCCAAGTCTGTCATAAAAGGGTTGAACATATGGACAGAAATTATCCTAAAGTTAGGTCTGTCCATATTTACCACCTCACACAAATTCAACGGGTGCTTGTTTGCCAATCTAGCACACCTTGCAGTGACAGCCTGATGAGTCTCAGCTGAAACAAATGAAACATCATACCCGGTTGCCTGCTGATGCCACTGAATACAAAAAACGTCCTCCACCGTCAGATTCAACTGGCCCTTGATGATTCTGGTGCAAAACAAATCCCTTGGCATCACTTCCCTGTCGCTGCTCCTCCACTGGAACCTCAAAGTCCTGCGCAGTCCCACCCAAGGAATTGACCGGCCCTGGTTGGCAAACGCCATGTTAGAAAAAGAAGAAAAAACACAGCCCGCGCTTCTCAAATGTACAAGTGTCAAGAACAGATTTTTTTTTTTTTTTTTTTATATTTTATTAGAAGAAAATCAACAGTACAGTAACCATTATACTCCCAACACATGACTTGGCACTGTGTCCCCATTCGCATCCCCGCACCCCTGAAGTGAAACTGCCAATATCTCATGAAAGAAAAACAAACGACTCCAAAACAGAAAAACACAAGCAAAAGAAAGACACAATAAGAAAAACTGAAACATAACCTGTACCAGTGCACCATTATCTTTTATAGCAACCCAAAACCACCTTTCCACTTTTCTTTTGCAGCGTGATACCCCAACTTGTCCACATCCAACTTCATGCTTTCTGTCACCTCCCATTCGACCCCCTTAGCCACCCTCTCTGTAGTCCACTCCACTCCACTTCATTCCGTACGAGCTCCTGTCTTGCCAGCCATAGCCCCCTTTTGTATAGGCTCAGGAGCAACCACAAAATCCCCCACCCACTCCTAATGTGGGCTCCTACAAAACCCCTCTCCACCACCTGCCATGTCAGTGTAAGATCAGGCTTTGCCCTCCCCACCACCTTTTTTGCCTTAGCCCAGAGCTGTCTGGTAAAACTGCACTCCCACATAACATGGTACGCTGTCTCCCCAGCACCACACGATGGTCTCGGGCACAGAGGAGACCGGCCCAGACCGTGCCTGTGTATCTTGTCTCGCACCGGTAGCGTTCTGTGCAAGCAGGCCCAGTTCAGATCCTTCAGCCCATTAGTTTGGCCTACTGCCTGAACACCCACCGTAACTGATGACGGTACCCCCAACAACGGAGACGGGTTTACCTTCCCTCTAACCACCCTGTACAGGACCCTTTGCTGCTTCCATATGCCATCTTCCAGGGCCTTAGGGTGAGCCCTCAGCCACTTGGCAACCCAGGCATAGTGCCACGGTAGCTGCTCTGACCTCGGACCTACATTGGACCAGTTTAGTATCCCTCTGGCAGCGTATAAAAAGAAATATTTCATACCTAAACTAGCCGGATGCCCCACCTCTGAAGCCGTGTCCTGAAGCAGAGACGCCACAAAAATGGTGTCAAGTTTCAGGGGGAGGTCCGGCACATCCCTGCCACCCTCAGCCAAGCCCGACATCATGCGGCCACGTGCCACCCACTCATACCTCCCTCCCCATAGGAAATTGAAAATTGTTCTCGCCAGGGGCCGTCTGATGGCGACCGGCAGAGGGAAAACAGAGTGGAGAGCATGACCGCCTTGAGCACAAGCACTTTACCCAGAAGTGTCAGCTTCCTGGCCTTCCACAATGCTAATCTGGACTTCAATCGCTGAAAACGCCCCTCCCAGTTGACGGTAGCACTATTCATTGGTTGGAATTGTACACCTAAGATCTTTATTGGCCCTTGACACACCGATAGTCCACCCGGAGCAACATCACGCCCCTTCCAACTCCCTTCACTGTACATTTGCCAATGTTGAGCCTAGCTCCTGAGACCCTTCCAAAATCCTCAAAACCTCCAAAGCTCTCACCACACACTCGTCACTTTCCAGCAACAATGTTGTGTCATCAGTGTACTGTGAAAGTTTCACCCGTAGGTCCCCTCCCCCTGGAACCAGGGTCACCCTCACACTGGCGTCTGCTCTGATGGCCTCTGCAGGGGAATGCAGGGGGGGTGCTGAAGCCCTTCCACACCTTCAACATCTGGGTGCAGCAGAACCGGGAACATCTGGGTGCAGCAGAACCTGGAACTGTCGACAACCAGTTCAGAAACCTAGTGGGTCCCGCACATATCGTGCAGCAGAAACCACATCAGAAAAGCGACCGAAAAATTCCTTTAATGCCAAGTCTGTCATAAAAGGGTTGAACATATGGACAGAAATTATCCTAAAGTTAGGTCTGTCCATATTTACCACCTCACACAAATTCAACGGGTGCTTGTTTGCCAATCTAGCACACCTTGCAGTGACAGCCTGATGAGTCTCAGCTGAAACAAATGAAACATCATACCCGGTTGCCTGCTGATGCCACTGAATACAAAAAACGTCCTCCACCGTCAGATTCAACTGGCCCTTGATGATTCTGGTGCAAAACAAATCCCTTGGCATCACTTCCCTGTCGCTGCTCCTCCACTGGAACCTCAAAGTCCTGCGCAGTCCCACCCAAGGAATTGACCGGCCCTGGTTGGCAAACGCCATGTTAGAAAAAGAAGAAAAAACACAGCCCGCGCTTCTCAAATGTACAAGTGTCAAGAACAGATTTTTTTTTTTTTTTTTTTTATATTTTATTAGAAAAAAATCAACAGTACAGTAACCATTATACTCCCAACACATGACTTGGCACTGTGTCCCCATTCGCATCCCCGCACCCCTGAAGTGAAACTGCCAATATCTCATGAAAGAAAAACAAACGACTCCAAAACAGAAAAACACAAGCAAAAGAAAGACACAATAAGAAAAACTGAAACATAACCTGTACCAGTGCACCTTTATCTTTTATAGCAACCCAAAACCACCTTTCCACTTTTCTTTTGCAGCGTGATACCCCAACTTGTCCACATCCCACTTCATCCTTTCTGTCACCTCTAATTCGACCCCCTTAGCCACCCTCTCTGTACTCCACTCCACTCCACTTCATTCCGTACGAGCTCCTGTCTTGCCAGCCATAGCCCCCTTTTGTATAGGCTCAGGAGCAACCACAAAATCCCCCACCCACTCCTAATGTGGGCTCCTACAAAACCCCTCTCCACAACCTGCCATGTCAGTGTAAGATCAGGCTTTGCCCTCCCCACCAACTTTTTTGCCTTAGCCCAGAGCTGTCTGGTAAAACTGCACTCCCACATAACATGGTACGCTGTCTCCCCAGCACCACACGATGGTCTCGGGCACAGAGGAGACCGGCCCAGACCGTGCCTGTGTATCTTGCCTCGCACCGGTAGCGTTCTGTGCAAGCAGGCCCAGTTCAGATCCTTCAGCCCATTACTCAGGCCTACTGCCTGAACACCCACCGTAACTGATGACGGTACCCCCAACAACGGAGACGGGTTTACCTTCCCTCTAACCACCCTGTACAGGACCCTTTGCTGCTTCCATATGCCATCTTCCAGGGCCTTAGGGTGAGCCCTCAGCCACTTGGCAACCCAGGCATAGTGCCACGGTAGCTGCTCTGACCTCGGACTTACATTGGACCAGTTCAGTATCCCTCTGGCAGCGTAAAAAATGAAATATTTCATACCTAAACTAGCCGGATGCCCCACCTCTGAAGCCTTGTCCTGAAGCAGAGACGCCACAAAAATGGTGTCAAGTTTTAGGGGGAGGTCCGGCACATCCCTGCCACCCTCAGCCAAGCCCGACATCATGCGGCCACGTGCCACCCACTCATACCTCCCTCCCCATAGGAAATCGAAAATTGTTCTCGCCAGGGACCGTCTGATGGCGACCGGCAGAGGGAAAACATATGCCAGGTGGAGCACAGAGGAGAGCATGTCCGCCTTGAGCACAAGCACTTTACCCAGAAGTGTCAGCTTCCTGGCCTTCCACAATGCTAATCTGGACTTCAATCGCTGAAAACGCCCCTCCCAGTTGACGGTAGCACTATTCATTGGTTGGAATTGTACACCTAAGATCTTTATTGGCCCTTGACACACCGATAGTCCACCCGGAGCAACATCACGCCCCTTCCAACTCCCTTCACTGTACATTTGCCAATGTTGAGCCTAGCTCCTGAGACCCTTCCAAAATCCTCAAAACCTCCAAAGCTCTCACCACACACTCGTCACTGTCCAGCAACAATGTTGTGTCATCAGTGTACTGTGAAAGTTTCACCCGTAGGTCCCCTCCCCCTGGAACCAGGGTCACCCTCACACTGGCGTCTGCTCTGATGGCCTCTGCAGGGGAATGCAGGGGGGGTGCTGAAGCCCTTCCACACCTTCAGCATCTGGGTGCAGCAGAACCGGGAACATCTGGGTGCAGCAGAACCTGGAACTGTCGACAACCAGTCCAGAAACCTAGTGGGTCCTGCACATATCGTGCAGCAGAAACCACATCAGAAAAGCGACCGAAAAATTCCTTTAATGCCAAGTCTGTCATAAAAGGGTTGAACATATGGACAGAAATTATCCTAAAGTTAGGTCTGTCCATATTTA
Source organism: Channa argus (assembly GCF_033026475.1). Lineage (NCBI taxonomy): Eukaryota > Metazoa > Chordata > Actinopteri > Anabantiformes > Channidae > Channa > Channa argus. The sequence continues at coordinate 532,605 of NW_027125237.1, read as the reverse complement.
CCACCTCACACAAATTCAACGGGTGCTTGTTTGCCAATCTAGCACACCTTGCAGTGACAGCCTGATGAGTCTCAGCTGAAACAAATGAAACATCATACCCGGTTGCCTGCTGATGCCACTGAATACAAAAAACGTCCTCCACCGTCAGATTCAACTGGCCCTTGATGATTCTGGTGCAAAACAAATCCCTTGGCATCACTTCCCTGTCGCTGCTCCTCCACTGGAACCTCAAAGTCCTGCGCAGTCCCACCCAAGGAATTGACCGGCCCTGGTTGGCGCCATGTTAGAAAAAGAAGAAAAAACACAGCGCGCGCTTCTCAATTGTACAAGTGACAAGAACAGATTTTTTTTTTTTTTTTTTTTTATATTTTATTAGAAAAAATCAACAGTACAGTAACCATTATACTCCCAACACATGACTTGGCACTGTGTCCCCATTCGCATCCCCGCACCCCTGAAGTGAAACTGCCCATATGTCATGAAAGAAAAACAAACGACTCCAAAACAGAAAAACACAAGCAAAAGAAAGACACAATAAGAAAAACTGAAACATAACCTGTACCAGTGCACCATTATCTTTTATAGCAACCCAAAACCACCTTTCCACTTTTCTTTTGCAGCGTGATACCCCAACTTGTCCACATCCAACTTCATCCTTTCTGTCACCTCCCATTCGACCCCCTTAGCCACCCTCTCTGTAGTCCACTCCACTCCACTCCATTCCGTACGAGCTCCTGTCTTGCCAGCCATAGCCCCCTTTTGTATAGGCTCAGGAGCAACCACAAAATCCCCCACCCACTCCTAATGTGGGCTCCTACAAAACCCCTCTCCACCACCTGCCATGTCAGTGTAAGATCAGGCTTTGCCCTCCCCACCACCTTTTTTGCCTTAGCCCAGAGCTGTCTGGCAAAACTGCACTCCCACATAACATGGTACGCTGTCTCCCCAGCACCACACGATGGTCTCGGGCACAGAGGAGACCGGCCCAGACCGTGCCTGTGTATCTTGCCTCGCACCGGTAGCGTTCTGTGCAAGCAGGCCCAGTTCAGATCCTTCTGCCCATTACTCAGGCCTACTGCCTGAAGACCCACCCAAACTGATGACGGTACCCCCAACACCGGAGACGGGTTTACCTTCCCTCTAACCACCCTGTACAGGACCCTTTGCTGCTTCCATATGCCATCTTCCAGGGCCTTAGGGTGAGCCCTCAGCCACTTGGCAACCCAGGCATAGTGCCACGGTAGCTGCTCTGACCTCGGACTTACATTGGACCAGTTCAGTATCCCTCTGGCAGCGTATAAAAAGAAATATTTCATACCTAAACTAGCCGGATGCCCCACCTCTGAAGCCATGTCCTGAAGCAGAGACGCCACAAAAATGGTGTCAAGTTTCAGGGGGAGGTCCAGCACATCCCTGCCACCCTCAGCCAAGCCCGACATCATGCGGCCACGTGCCACCCACTCATACCTCCCTCCCCATAGGAAATCGAAAATTGTTCTCGCCAGGGGCCGTCTGATGGCGACCGGCAGAGGGAAAACAGAGTGGAGAGCATGTCCGCCTTGAGCACAAGCACTTTACCCAGAAGTGTCAGCTTCCTGGCATTCCACAATGCTAATCTGGACTTCACTCGCTGAAAACGCCCCTCCCAGTTGACGGTAGCACTATTCATTGGTTGGAATTGTACACCTAAGATCTGTATTGGCCCTTGACACACCGATAGTCCACCCGGAGCAACATCACGCCCCTTCCAACTCCCTTCACTGTACATTTGCCAATGTTGAGCCTAGCTCCTGAGACCCTTCAAAAATCCTCAAAACCTCCAAAGCTCTCACCACACACTCGTCACTGTCCAGCAACAATGTTGTGTCATCAGCGTACTGTGAAAGTTTCACCCGTAGGTCCCCTCTCCCTGGAACCAGGGTCACCCTCACACTGGCGTCTGCTCTGATGGCCTCTGCAGGGGAATGCAGGGGGGTGCTGAAGCCCTTCAACACCTTCAGCATCTGGGTGCAGCAGAACCGGGAACATCTGGGTGCAGCAGAACCTGGAACTGTCGACAACCGGTCCAGAAACCTAGTGGGTCCCGCACATATCGTGCAACAGAAGACACATCAGAAAAGCGACCGAAAAATTCCTTTAATGCCAAGTCTGTCATAAAAGGGTTGAACATATGGACAGAAATTATCCTAAAGTTAGGTCTGTCCATATTTACCACCTCACACAAATTCAACGGGTGCTTGTTTGCCAATCTAGCACACCTTGCAGTGACAGCCTGAAGAGTCTCAGCTGAAACAAATGAAACATCATACCCGGTTGCCTGCTGATGCCACTGAATACAAAAAACGTCCTCCACCGTCAGATTCAACTGGCCCTTGATGATTCTGGTGCAAAACAAATCCCTTGGCATCACTTCCCTGTCGCTGCTCCTCCACTGGAACCTCAAAGTCCTGCGCAGTCCCACCCGAGGAATTGTCCGGCCCTGGTTGGCAAACGCCATGTTAGAAAAAGAAGAAAAAACACAGCACGCGCTTCTCAATTGTACAAGTGACAAGAACAGATTTTTTTTTTATTTATTTTTTTATTTTTTATTAGAAAAAATCAACAGTACAGTAACCATTATACTCCCAACACATGACTTGGCACTGTGTCCCCATTCGCATCCCCGCACCCCTGAAGTGAAACTGCCCATATGTCATGAAAGAAAAACAAACGACTCCAAAACAGAAAAACACAAGCAAAAGAAAGACACAATAAGAAAAACTGAAACATAACCTGTATCAGTGCACCATTATCTTTTATAGCAACCCAAAACCACCTTTCCACTTTTCTTTTGCAGCGTGATACCCCAACTTGTCCACATCCAACTTCATCCTTTCTGTCACCTCCCATTCGACCCCCTTAGCCACCCTCTCTGTAGTCCACTCCACTCCACTCCATTCCGTACGAGCTCCTGTCTTGCCAGCCATAGCCCCCTTTTGTATAGGCTCAGGAGCAACCACAAAATCCCCCACCCACTCCTAATGTGGGCTCCTACAAAACCCCTCTCCACCACCTGCCATGTCAGTGTAAGATCAGGCTTTGCCCTCCCCACCACCTTTTTTGCCTTAGCCCAGAGCTGTCTGGCAAAACTGCACTCCCACATAACATGGTACGCTGTCTCCCCAGCACCACACGATGGTCTCGGGCACAGAGGAGACCGGCCCAGACCGTGCCTGTGTATCTTGCCTCGCACCGGTAGCGTTCTGTGCAAGCAGGCCCAGTTCAGATCCTTCTGCCCATTACTCAGGCCTACTGCCTGAAGACCCACCCAAACTGATGACGGTACCCCCAACACCGGAGACGGGTTTACCTTCCCTCTAACCACCCTGTACAGGACCCTTTGCTGCTTCCATATGCCATCTTCCAGGGCCTTAGGGTGAGCCCTCAGCCACTTGGCAACCCAGGCATAGTGCCACGGTAGCTGCTCTGACCTCGGACTTACATTGGACCAGTTCAGTATCCCTCTGGCAGCGTATAAAAAGAAATATTTCATACCTAAACTAGCCGGATGCCCCACCTCTGAAGCCATGTCCTGAAGCAGAGACGCCACAAAAATGGTGTCAAGTTTCAGGGGGAGGTCCAGCACATCCCTGCCACCCTCAGCCAAGCCCGACATCATGCGGCCACGTGCCACCCACTCATACCTCCCTCCCCATAGGAAATCGAAAATTGTTCTCGCCAGGGGCCGTCTGATGGCGACCGGCAGAGGGAAAACATATGCCAGGTGGAGCACAGAGGAGAGCATGTCCGCCTTGAGCACAAGCACTTTACCCAGAAGTGTCAGCTTCCTGGCCTTCCACAATGCTAATCTGGACTTCAATCGCTGAAAACGCCCCTCCCAGTTGACGGTAGCACTATTCATTGGTTGGAATTGTACACCTAAGATCTTTATTGGCCCTTGACACACCGATAGTCCACCCGGAGCAACATCACGCCCCTTCCAACTCCCTTCACTGTACATTTGCCAATGTTGAGCCTAGCTCCTGAGACCCTTCCAAAATCCTCAAAACCTCCAAAGCTCTCACCACACACTCGTCACTTTCCAGCAACAATGTTGTGTCATCAGTGTACTGTGAAAGTTTCACCCGTAGGTCCCCTCCCCCTGGAACCAGGGTCACCCTCACACTGGCGTCTGCTCTGATGGCCTCTGCAGGGGAATGCAGGGGGGGTGCTGAAGCCCTTCCACACCTTCAACATCTGGGTGCAGCAGAACCGGGAACATCTGGGTGCAGCAGAACCTGGAACTGTCGACAACCAGTTCAGAAACCTAGTGGGTCCCGCACATATCGTGCAGCAGAAACCACATCAGAAAAGCGACCGAAAAATTCCTTTAATGCCAAGTCTGTCATAAAAGGGTTGAACATATGGACAGAAATTATCCTAAAGTTAGGTCTGTCCATATTTACCACCTCAAACAAATTCAACGGGTGCTTGTTTGCCAATCTAGCACACCTTGCAGTGACAGCCTGATGAGTCTCAGCTGAAACAAATGAAACATCATACCCGGTTGCCTGCTGATGCCACTGAATACAAAAAACGTCCTCCACCGTCAGATTCAACTGGCCCTTGATGATTCTGGTGCAAAACAAATCCCTTTGGCATCACTTCCCTGTCGCTGCTCCTCCACTGGAACCTCAAAGTCCTGCGCAGTCCCACCCAAGGAATTGACCGGCCCTGGTTGGCAAACGCCATGTTAGAAAAAGAAGAAAAAACACAGCCCGCGCTTCTCAAATGTACAAGTGTCAAGAACAGATTTTTTTTTTTTTTTTTTTATATTTTATTAGAAAAAAATCAACAGTACAGTAACCATTATACTCCCAACACATGACTTGGCACTGTGTCCCCATTCGCATCCCCGCACCCCTGAAGTGAAACTGCCAATATCTCATGAAAGAAAAACAAACGACTCCAAAACAGAAAAACACAAGCAAAAGAAAGACACAATAAGAAAAACTGAAACATAACCTGTACCAGTGCACCATTATCTTTTATAGCAACCCAAAACCACCTTTCCACTTTTCTTTTGCAGCGTGATACCCCAACTTGTCCACATCCAACTTCATCCTTTCTGTCACCTCCCATTCGACCCCCTTAGCCACCCTCTCTGTAGTCCACTCCACTCCACTTCATTCCGTACGAGCTCCTGTCTTGCCAGCCATAGCCCCCTGTTGTATAGGCTCAGGAGCAACCACAAAATCCCCCACCCACTCCTAATGTGGGCTCCTACAAAACCCCTCTCCACCACCTGCCATGTCAGTGTAAGATCAGGCTTTGCCCTCCCCACCACCTTTTTTGCCTTAGCCCAGAGCTGTCTGGTAAAACTGCACTCCCACATAACATGGTACGCTGTCTCCCCAGCACCACACGATGGTCTCGGGCACAGAGGAGACCGGCCCAGACCGTGCCTGTGTATCTTGTCTCGCACCGGTAGCGTTCTGTGCAAGCAGGCCCAGTTCAGATCCTTCAGCCCATTAGTTTGGCCTACTGCCTGAACACCCACCGTAACTGATGACGGTACCCCCAACAACGGAGACGGGTTTACCTTCCCTCTAACCACCCTGTACAGGACCCTTTGCTGCTTCCATATGCCATCTTCCAGGGCCTTAGGGTGAGCCCTCAGCCACTTGGAAAACCCAGGCATAGTGCCACGGTAGCTGCTCTGACCTCGGACCTACATTGGACCAGTTTAGTATCCCTCTGGCAGCGTATAAAAAGAAATATTTCATACCTAAACTAGCCGGATGCCCCACCTCTGAAGCCATGTCCTGAAGCAGAGACGCCACAAAAATGGTGTCAAGTTTCAGGGGGAGGTCCGGCACATCCCTGCCACCCTCAGCCAAGCCCGACATCATGCGGCCACGTGCCACCCACTCATACCTCCCTCCCCATAGGAAATTGAAAATTGTTCTCGCCAGGGGCCGTCTGATGGCGACCGGCAGAGGGAAAACAGAGTGGAGAGCATGACCGCCTTGAGCACAAGCACTTTACCCAGAAGTGTCAGCTTCCTGGCCTTCCACAATGCTAATCTGGACTTCAATCGCTGAAAACGCCCCTCCCAGTTGACGGTAGCACTATTCATTGGTTGGAATTGTACACCTAAGATCTTTATTGGCCCTTGACACACCGATAGTCCACCCGGAGCAACATCACGCCCCTTCCAACTCCCTTCACTGTACATTTGCCAATGTTGAGCCTAGCTCCTGAGACCCTTCCAAAATCCTCAAAACCTCCAAAGCTCTCACCACACACTCGTCACTTTCCAGCAACAATGTTGTGTCATCAGTGTACTGTGAAAGTTTCACCCGTAGGTCCCCTCCCCCTGGAACCAGGGTCACCCTCACACTGGCGTCTGCTCTGATGGCCTCTGCAGGGGAATGCAGGGGGGGTGCTGAAGCCCTTCCACACCTTCAACATCTGGGTGCAGCAGAACCGGGAACATCTGGGTGCAGCAGAACCTGGAACTGTCGACAACCAGTTCAGAAACCTAGTGGGTCCCGCACATATCGTGCAGCAGAAACCACAACAGAAAAGCGACCGAAAAATTCCTTTAATGCCAAGTCTGTCATAAAAGGGTTGAACATATGGACAGAAATTATCCTAAAGTTAGGTCTGTCCATATTTACCACCTCACACAAATTCAACGGGTGCTTGTTTGCCAATCTAGCACACCTTGCAGTGACAGCCTGATGAGTCTCAGCTGAAACAAATGAAACATCATACCCGGTTGCCTGCTGATGCCACTGAATACAAAAAACGTCCTCCACCGTCAGATTCAACTGGCCCTTGATGATTCTGGTGCAAAACAAATCCCTTGGCATCACTTCCCTGTCGCTGATCCTCCACTGGAACCTCAAAGTCCTGCGCAGTCCCACCCAAGGAATTGACCGGCCCTGGTTGGCAAACGCCATGTTAGAAAAAGAAGAAAAAACACAGCCCGCGCTTCTCAAATGTACAAGTGTCAAGAACAGATTTTTTTTTTTTTTTTTTTTTATATTTTATTAGAAAAAAATCAACAGTACAGTAACCATTATACTCCCAACACATGACTTGGCACTGTGTCCCCATTCGCATCCCCGCACCCCTGAAGTGAAACTGCCAATATCTCATGAAAGAAAAACAAACGACTCCAAAACAGAAAAACACAAGCAAAAGAAAGACACAATAAGAAAAACTGAAACATAACCTGTACCAGTGCACCTTTATCTTTTATAGCAACCCAAAACCACCTTTCCACTTTTCTTTTGCAGCGTGATACCCCAACTTGTCCACATCCCACTTCATCCTTTCTGTCACCTCTAATTCGACCCCCTTAGCCACCCTCTCTGTACTCCACTCCACTCCACTTCATTCCGTACGAGCTCCTGTCTTGCCAGCCATAGCCCCCTTTTGTATAGGCTCAGGAGCAACCACAAAATCCCCCACCCACTCCTAATGTGGGCTCCTACAAAACCCCTCTCCACAACCTGCCATGTCAGTGTAAGATCAGGCTTTGCCCTCCCCACCAACTTTTTTGCCTTAGCCCAGAGCTGTCTGGTAAAACTGCACTCCCACATAACATGGTACGCTGTCTCCCCAGCACCACACGATGGTCTCGGGCACAGAGGAGACCGGCCCAGACCGTGCCTGTGTATCTTGTCTCGCACCGGTAGCGTTCTGTGCAAGCAGGCCCAGTTCAGATCCTTCAGCCCATTAGTTTGGCCTACTGCCTGAACACCCACCGTAACTGATGACGGTACCCCCAACAACGGAGACGGGTTTACCTTCCCTCTAACCACCCTGTACAGGACCCTTTGCTGCTTCCATATGCCATCTTCCAGGGCCTTAGGGTGAGCCCTCAGCCACTTGGCAACCCAGGCATAGTGCCACGGTAGCTGCTCTGACCTCGGACTTACATTGGACCAGTTCAGTATCCCTCTGGCAGCGTAAAAAAAGAAATATTTCATACCTAAACTAGCCGGATGCCCCACCTCTGAAGCCTTGTCCTGAAGCAGAGACGCCACAAAAATGGTGTCAAGTTTTAGGGGGAGGTCCGGCACATCCCTGCCACCCTCAGCCAAGCCCGACATCATGCGGCCACGTGCCACCCACTCATACCTCCCTCCCCATAGGAAATCGAAAATTGTTCTCGCCAGGGACCGTCTGATGGCGACCGGCAGAGGGAAAACATATGCCAGGTGGAGCACAGAGGAGAGCATGTCCGCCTTGAGCACAAGCACTTTACCCAGAAGTGTCAGCTTCCTGGCCTTCCACAATGCTAATCTGGACTTCAATCGCTGAAAACGCCCCTCCCAGTTGACGGTAGCACTATTCATTGGTTGGAATTGTACACCTAAGATCTTTATTGGCCCTTGACACACCGATAGTCCACCCGGAGCAACATCACGCCCCTTCCAACTCCCTTCACTGTACATTTGCCAATGTTGAGCCTAGCTCCTGAGACCCTTCCAAAATCCTCAAAACCTCCAAAGCTCTCACCACACACTCGTCACTTTCCAGCAACAATGTTGTGTCATCAGTGTACTGTGAAAGTTTCACCCGTAGGTCCCCTCCCCCTGGAACCAGGGTCACCCTCACACTGGCGTCTGCTCTGATGGCCTCTGCAGGGGAATGCAGGGGGGGTGCTGAAGCCCTTCCACACCTTCAACATCTGGGTGCAGCAGAACCGGGAACATCTGGGTGCAGCAGAACCTGGAACTGTCGACAACCAGTTCAGAAACCTAGTGGGTCCCGCACATATCGTGCAGCAGAAACCACATCAGAAAAGCGACCGAAAAATTCCTTTAATGCCAAGTCTGTCATAAAAGGGTTGAACATATGGACAGAAATTATCCTAAAGTTAGGTCTGTCCATATTTACCACCTCACACAAATTCAACGGGTGCTTGTTTGCCAATCTAGCACACCTTGCAGTGACAGCCTGATGAGTCTCAGCTGAAACAAATGAAACATCATACCCGGTTGCCTGCTGATGCCACTGAATACAAAAAACGTCCTCCACCGTCAGATTCAACTGGCCCTTGATGATTCTGGTGCAAAACAAATCCCTTGGCATCACTTCCCTGTCGCTGCTCCTCCACTGGAACCTCAAAGTCCTGCGCAGTCCCACCCAAGGAATTGACCGGCCCTGGTTGGCAAACGCCATGTTAGAAAAAGAAGAAAAAACACAGCCCGCGCTTCTCAAATGTACAAGTGTCAAGAACAGATTTTTTTTTTTTTTTTTTTTATATTTTATTAGAAAAAAATCAACAGTACAGTAACCATTATACTCCCAACACATGACTTGGCACTGTGTCCCCATTCGCATCCCCGCACCCCTGAAGTGAAACTGCCAATATCTCATGAAAGAAAAACAAACGACTCCAAAACAGAAAAACACAAGCAAAAGAAAGACACAATAAGAAAAATTGAAACATAACCTGTACCAGTGCACCTTTATCTTTTATAGCAACCCAAAACCACCTTTCCACTTTTCTTTTGCAGCGTGATACCCCAACTTGTCCACATCCCACTTCATCCTTTCTGTCACCTCTAATTCGACCCCCTTAGCCACCCTCTCTGTACTCCACTCCACTCCACTTCATTCCGTACGAGCTCCTGTCTTGCCAGCCATAGCCCCCTTTTGTATAGGCTCAGGAGCAACCACAAAATCCCCCACCCACTCCTAATGTGGGCTCCTACAAAACCCCTCTCCACAACCTGCCATGTCAGTGTAAGATCAGGCTTTGCCCTCCCCACCAACTTTTTTGCCTTAGCCCAGAGCTGTCTGGTAAAACTGCACTCCCATATAACATGGTACGCTGTCTCCCCAGCACCACACGATGGTCTCGGGCACAGAGGAGACCGGCCCAGACCGTGCCTGTGTATCTTGCCTCGCACCGGTAGCGTTCTGTGCAAGCAGGCCCAGTTCAGATCCTTCTGCCCATTACTCAGGCCTACTGCCTGAACACCCACCCAAACTGATGACGGTACCCCCAACAACGGAGACGGGTTTACCTTCCCTCTAACCACCCTGTACAGGACCCTTTGCTGCTTCCATATGCCATCTTCCAGGGCCTCAGGGTGAGCCCTCAGCCACTTGGCAACCCAGGCATAGTGCCACGGTAGCTGCTCTGACCTCGGACTTACATTGGACCAGTTCAGAATCCCTCTGGCAGCGTATAAAAAGAAATATTTCATACCTAAACTAGCCGGATGCCCCACCTCTGAAGCCATGTCCTGAAGCAGAGACGCCACAAAAATGGTGTCAAGTTTCAGGGGGAGGTCCGGCACATCCCTGCCACCCTCAGCCAAGCCCGACATCATGCGGCCACGTGCCACCCACTCATACCTCCCTCCCCATAGGAAATTGAAAATTGTTCTCGCCAGGGGCCGTCTGATGGCGACCGGCAGAGGGAAAACATATGCCAGGTGGAGCACAGAGGAGAGCATGTCCGCCTTGAGCACAAGCACTTTACCCAGAAGTGTCAGCTTCCTGGCCTTCCACAATGCTAATCTGGACTTCAATGGCTGAAAACGCCCCTCCCAGTTGACGGTAGCACTATTCATTGGTTGGAATTGTACACCTAAGATCTTTATTGGCCCTTGACACACCGATAGTCCACCCGGAGCAACATCACGCCCCTTCCAACTCCCTTCACTGTACATTTGCCAATGTTGAGCCTAGCTCCTGAGACCCTTCCAAAATCCTCAAAACCTCCAAAGCTCTCACCACACACTCGTCACTGTCCAGCAACAATGTTGTGTCATCAGTGTACTGTGAAAGTTTCACCCGTAGGTCCCCTCCCCCTGGAACCAGGGTCACCCTCACACTGGCGTCTGCTCTGATGGCCTCTGCAGGGGAATGCAGGGGGGGTGCTGAAGCCCTTCCACACCTTCAGCATCTGGGTGCAGCAGAACCGGGAACATTTGGGTGCAGCAGAACCTGGAACTGTCGACAACCAGTCCAGAAACCTAGTGGGTCCCGCACATATCGTGCAGCAGAAACCACATCAGAAAAGCGACCGAAAAATTCCTTTAATGCCAAGTCTGTCATAAAAGGGTTGAACATATGGACAGAAATTATCCTAAAGTTAGGTATGTCCATATTTACCACCTCACACAAATTCAACGGGTGCTTGTTTGCCAATCTAGCACACCTTGCAGTGACAGCCTGATGAGTCTCAGCTGAAACAAATGAAACATCATACCCGGTTGCCTGCTGATGCCACTGAATACAAAAAACGTCCTCCACCGTCAGATTCAACTGGCCCTTGATGATTCTGGTGCAAAACAAATCCCTTGGCATCACTTCCCTGTCGCTGCTCCTCCACTGGAACCTCAAAGTCCTGCGCAGTCCCACCCAAGGAATTGACCGGCCCTGGTTGGGAAACGCCATGTTAGAAAAAGAAGAAAAAACACAGCCCGCGCTTCTCAAATGTACAAGTGTCAAGAACAGATTTTTTTTTTTTTTTTTTTATATTTTATTAGAAAAACATCAACAGTACAGTAACCATTATACTCCCAACACATGACTTGGCACTGTGTCCCCATTCGCATCCCCGCACCCCTGAAGTGAAACTGCCAATATCTCATGAAAGAAAAACAAACGACTCCAAAACAGAAAAACACAAGCAAAAGAAAGACACAATAAGAAAAACTGAAACATAACCTGTACCAGTGCACCATTATCTTTTATAGCAACCCAAAACCACTTTTCCACTTTTCTTTTGCAGCGTGATACCCCAACTTGTCCACATCCAACTTCATCCTTTCTGTCACCTCCCATTCGACCCCCTTAGCCACCCTCTCTGTAGTCCACTCCACTCCACTTCATTCCGTACGAGCTCCTGTCTTGCCAGCCATAGCCCCATTTGTATAGGCTCAGGAGCAACCACAAAATCCCCCACCCACTCCTAATGTGGGCTCCTACAAAACCCCTCTTCACCACCTGCCATGTCAGTGTAAGATCAGGCTTTGCCCTCCCCACCACCTTTTTTGCCTTAGCCCAGAGCTGTCTGGTAAAACTGCACTCCCACATAACATGGTACGCTGTCTCCCCAGCACCACACGATGGTCTCGGGCACAGAGGAGACCGGCCCAGACCGTGCCTGTGTATCTTGTCTCGCACCGGTAGCGTTCTGTGCAAGCAGGCCCAGTTCAGATCCTTCAGCCCATTAGTTTGGCCTACTGCCTGAACACCCACCGTAACTGATGACGGTACCCCCAACAACGGAGACGGGTTTACCTTCCCTCTAACCACCCTGTACAGGACCCTTTGCTGCTTCCATATGCCATCTTCCAGGGCCTTAGGGTGAGCCCTCAGCCACTTGGCAACCCAGGCATAGTGCCACGGTAGCTGCTCTGACCTCGGACTTACATTGGACCAGTTCAGTATCCCTCTGGCAGCGTAAAAAAAGAAATATTTCATACCTAAACTAGCCGGATGCCCCACCTCTGAAGCCTTGTCCTGAAGCAGAGACGCCACAAAAATGGTGTCAAGTTTTAGGGGGAGGTCCGGCACATCCCTGCCACCCTCAGCCAAGCCCGACATCATGCGGCCACGTGCCACCCACTCATACCTCCCTCCCCATAGGAAATCGAAAATTGTTCTCGCCAGGGACCGTCTGATGGCGACCGGCAGAGGGAAAACATATGCCAGGTGGAGCACAGAGGAGAGCATGTCCGCCTTGAGCACAAGCACTTTACCCAGAAGTGTCAGCTTCCTGGCCTTCCACAATGCTAATCTGGACTTCAATCGCTGAAAACGCCCCTCCCAGTTGACGGTAGCACTATTCATTGGTTGGAATTGTACACCTAAGATCTTTATTGGCCCTTGACACACCGATAGTCCACCCGGAGCAACATCACGCCCCTTCCAACTCCCTTCACTGTACATTTGCCAATGTTGAGCCTAGCTCCTGAGACCCTTCCAAAATCCTCAAAACCTCCAAAGCTCTCACCACACACTCGTCACTGTCCAGCAACAATGTTGTGTCATCAGTGTACTGTGAAAGTTTCACCCGTAGGTCCCCTCCCCCTGGAACCAGGGTCACCCTCACACTGGCGTCTGCTCTGATGGCCTCTGCAGGGGAATGCAGGGGGGGTGCTGAAGCCCTTCCACACCTTCAGCATCTGGGTGCAGCAGAACCGGGAACATTTGGGTGCAGCAGAACCTGGAACTGTCGACAACCAGTCCAGAAACCTAGTGGGTCCCGCACATATCCTGCAGCAGAAACCACATCAGAAAAGCGACCGAAAAATTCCTTTAATGCCAAGTCTGTCATAAAAGGGTTGAACATATGGACAGAAATTATCCTAAAGTTAGGTCTGTCCATATTTACCACCTCACACAAATTCAACGGGTGCTTGTTTGCCAATCTAGCACACCTTGCAGTGACAGCCTGATGAGTCTCAGCTGAAACAAATGAAACATCATACCCGGTTGCCTGCTGATGCCACTGAATACAAAAAACGTCCTCCACCGTCAGATTCAACTGGCCCTTGATGATTCTGGTGCAAAACAAATCCCTTGGCATCACTTCCCTGTCGCTGCTCCTCCACTGAAACCTCAAAGTCCTGCGCAGTCCCACCCAAGGAATTGACCGGCCCTGGTTGGCAAACGCCATGTTAGAAAAAGAAGAAAAAACACAGCCCGCGCTTCTCAAATGTACAAGTGTCAAGAACAGATTTTTTTTTTTTTTTTTTAATATTTTATTAGAAAAACATCAACAGTACAGTAACCATTATACTCCCAACACATGACTTGGCACTGTGTCCCCATTCGCATCCCCGCACCCCTGAAGTGAAACTGCCAATATCTCATGAAAGAAAAACAAACGACTCCAAAACAGAAAAACACAAGCAAAAGAAAGACACAATAAGAAAAACTGAAACATAACCTGTACCAGTGCACCATTATCTTTTATAGCAACCCAAAACCACCTTTCCACTTTTCTTTTGCAGCGTGATACCCCAACTTGTCCACATCCAACTTCATCCTTTCTGTCACCTCCCATTCGACCCCCTTAGCCACCCTCTCTGTAGTCCACTCCACTCCACTTCATTCCGTACGAGCTCCTGTCTTGCCAGCCATAGCCCCCTTTTGTATAGGCTCAGGAGCAACCACAAAATCCCCCACCCACTCCTAATGTGGGCTCCTACAAAACCCCTCTCCACAACCTGCCATGTCAGTGTAAGATCAGGCTTTGCCCTCCCCACCAACTTTTTTGCCTTAGCCCAGAGCTGTCTGGTAAAACTGCACTCCCACATAACATGGTACGCTGTCTCCCCAGCACCACACGATGGTCTCGGGCACAGAGGAGACCGGCCCAGACCGTGCCTGTGTATCTTGCCTCGCACCGGTAGCGTTCTGTGCAAGCAGGCCCAGTTCAGATCCTTCTGCCCATTACTCAGGCCTACTGCCTGAACACCCACCCAAACTGATGACGGTACCCCCAACAACGGAGACGGGTTTACCTTCCCTCTAACCACCCTGTACAGGACCCTTTGCTGCTTCCATATGCCATCTTCCAGGGCCTCAGGGTGAGCCCTCAGCCACTTGGCAACCCAGGCATAGTGCCACGGTAGCTGCTCTGACCTCGGACTTACATTGGACCAGTTCAGTATCCCTCTGGCAGCGTATAAAAAGAAATATTTCATACCTAAACTAGCCGGATGCCCCACCTCTGAAGCCTTGTCCTGAAGCAGAGACGCCACAAAAATGGTGTCAAGTTTCAGGGGGAGGTCCGGCACATCCCTGCCACCCTCAGCCAAGCCCGACATCATGCGGCCACGTGCCACCCACTCATACCTCCCTCCCCATAGGAAATCGAAAATTGTTTTCGCCAGGGGCCGTCTGATGGCGACCGGCAGAGGGAAAACATATGCCAGGTGGAGCACAGAGGAGAGCATGTCCGCCTTGAGCACAAGCACTTTACCCAGAAGTGTCAGCTTCCTGGCCTTCCACAATGCTAATCTGGACTTCAATGGCTGAAAACGCCCCTCCCAGTTGACGGTAGCACTATTCATTGGTTGGAATTGTACACCTAAGATCTTTATTGGCCCTTGACACACCGATAGTCCACCCGGAGCAACATCACGCCCCTTCCAACTCCCTTCACTGTACATTTGCCAATGTTGAGCCTAGCTCCTGATACCCTTCCAAAATCCTCAAAACCTCCAAAGCTCTCACCACACACTCGTCACTGTCCAGCAACAATGTTGTGTCATCAGTGTACTGTGAAAGTTTCACCCGTAGGTCCCCTCCCCCTGGAACCAGGGTCACCCTCACACTGGCGTCTGCTCTGATGGCCTCTGCAGGGGAATGCAGGGGGGGTGCTGAAGCCCTTCCACACCTTCAGCATCTGGGTGCAGCAGAACCGGGAACATTTGGGTGCAGCAGAACCTGGAACTGTCGACAACCAGTCCAGAAACCTAGTGGGTCCCGCACATATCGTGCAGCAGAAACCACATCAGAAAAGCGACCGAAAAATTCCTTTAATGCCAAGTCTGTCATAAAAGGGTTGAACATATGGACAGAAATTATCCTAAAGTTAGGTATGTCCATATTTACCACCTCACACAAATTCAACGGGTGCTTGTTTGCCAAACTAGCACACCTTGCAGTGACAGCCTGATGAGTCTCAGCTGAAACAAATGAAACATCATACCCGGTTGCCTGCTGATGCCACTGAATACAAAAAACGTCCTCCACCGTCAGATTCAACTGGCCCTTGATGATTCTGGTGCAAAACAAATCCCTTGGCATCACTTCCCTGTCGCTGCTCCTCCACTGGAACCTCAAAGTCCTGCGCAGTCCCACCCAAGGAATTGACCGGCCCTGGTTGGCAAACGCCATGTTAGAAAAAGAAGAAAAAACACAGCCCGCGCTTCTCAAATGTACAAGTGTCAAGAACAGATTTTTTTTTTTTTTTTTTATATTTTATTAGAAAAACATCAACAGTACAGTAACCATTATACTCCCAACACATGACTTGGCACTGTGTCCCCATTCGCATCCCCGCACCCCTGAAGTGAAACTGCCAATATCTCATGAAAGAAAAACAAACGACTCCAAAACAGAAAAACACAAGCAAAAGAAAGACACAATAAGAAAAACTGAAACATAACCTGTACCAGTGCACCATTATCTTTTATAGCAAACCAAAACCACTTTTCCACTTTTCTTTTGCAGCGTGATACCCCAACTTGTCCACATCCAACTTCATCCTTTCTGTCACCTCCCATTCGACCCCCTTAGCCACCCTCTCTGTAGTCCACTCCACTCCACTTCATTCCGTACGAGCTCCTGTCTTGCCAGCCATAGCCCCCTTTTGTATAGGCTCAGGAGCAACCACAAAATCCCCCACCCACTCCTAATGTGGGCTCCTACAAAACCCCTCTTCACCACCTGCCATGTCAGTGTAAGATCAGGCTTTGCCCTCCCCACCACCTTTTTTGCCTTAGCCCAGAGCTGTCTGGTAAAACTGCACTCCCACATAACATGGTACGCTGTCTCCCCAGCACCACACGATGGTCTCGGGCACAGAGGAGACCGGCCCAGACCGTGCCTGTGTATCTTGTCTCGCACCGGTAGCGTTCTGTGCAAGCAGGCCCAGTTCAGATCCTTCAGCCCATCAGTTTGGCCTACTGCCTGAACACCCACCGTAACTGATGACGGTACCCCCAACAACGGAGACGGGTTTACCTTCCCTCTAACCACCCTGTACAGGACCCTTTGCTGCTTCCATATGCCATCTTCCAGGGCCTTAGGGTGAGCCCTCAGCCACTTGGCAACCCAGGCATAGTGCCACGGTAGCTGCTCTGACCTCGGACTTACATTGGACCAGTTCAGTATCCCTCTGGCAGCGTAAAAAAAGAAATATTTCATACCTAAACTAGCCGGATGCCCCACCTCTGAAGCCTTGTCCTGAAGCAGAGACGCCACAAAAATGGTGTCAAGTTTTAGGGGGAGGTCCGGCACATCCCTGCCACCCTCAGCCAAGCCCGACATCATGCGGCCACGTGCCACCCACTCATACCTCCCTCCCCATAGGAAATCGAAAATTGTTCTCGCCAGGGACCGTCTGATGGCGACCGGCAGAGGGAAAACATATGCCAGGTGGAGCACAGAGGAGAGCATGTCCGCCTTGAGCACAAGCACTTTACCCAGAAGTGTCAGCTTCCTGGCCTTCCACAATGCTAATCTGGACTTCAATCGCTGAAAACGCCCCTCCCAGTTGACGGTAGCACTATTCATTGGTTGGAATTGTACACCTAAGATCTTTATTGGCCCTTGACACACCGATAGTCCACCCGGAGCAACATCACGCCCCTTCCAACTCCCTTCACTGTACATTTGCCAATGTTGAGCCTAGCTCCTGAGACCCTTCCAAAATCCTCAAAACCTCCAAAGCTCTCACCACACACTCGTCACTTTCCAGCAACAATGTTGTGTCATCAGTGTACTGTGAAAGTTTCACCCGTAGGTCCCCTCCCCCTGGAACCAGGGTCACCCTCACACTGGCGTCTGCTCTGATGGCCTCTGCAGGGGAATGCAGGGGGGGTGCTGAAGCCCTTCCACACCTTCAACATCTGGGTGCAGCAGAACCGGGAACATCTGGGTGCAGCAGAACCTGGAACTGTCGACAACCAGTTCAGAAACCTAGTGGGTCCCGCACATATCCTGCAGCAGAAACCACATCAGAAAAGCGACCGAAAAATTCCTTTAATGCCAAGTCTGTCATAAAAGGGTTGAACATATGGACAGAAATTATCCTAAAGTTAGGTCTGTCCATATTTACCACCTCACACAAATTCAACGGGTGCTTGTTTGCCAATCTAGCACACCTTGCAGTGACAGCCTGATGAGTCTCAGCTGAAACAAATGAAACATCATACCCGGTTGCCTGCTGATGCCACTGAATACAAAAAACGTCCTCCACCGTCAGATTCAACTGGCCCTTGATGATTCTGGTGCAAAACAAATCCCTTGGCATCACTTCCCTGTCGCTGCTCCTCCACTGGAACCTCAAAGTCCTGCGCAGTCCCACCCAAGGAATTGACCGGCCCTGGTTGGCAAACGCCATGTTAGAAAAAGAAGAAAAAACACAGCCCGCGCTTCTCAAATGTACAAGTGTCAAGAACAGATTTTTTTTTTTTTTTTTTTTATATTTTATTAGAAAAAAATCAACAGTACAGTAACCATTATACTCCCAACACATGACTTGGCACTGTGTCCCCATTCGCATCCCCGCACCCCTGAAGTGAAACTGCCAATATCTCATGAAAGAAAAACAAACGACTCCAAAACAGAAAAACACAAGCAAAAGAAAGACACAATAAGAAAAATTGAAACATAACCTGTACCAGTGCACCTTTATCTTTTATAGCAACCCAAAACCACCTTTCCACTTTTCTTTTGCAGCGTGATACCCCAACTTGTCCACATCCCACTTCATCCTTTCTGTCACCTCTAATTCGACCCCCTTAGCCACCCTCTCTGTACTCCACTCCACTCCACTTCATTCCGTACGAGCTCCTGTCTTGCCAGCCATAGCCCCCTTTTGTATAGGCTCAGGAGCAACCACAAAATCCCCCACCCACTCCTAATGTGGGCTCCTACAAAACCCCTCTCCACAACCTGCCATGTCAGTGTAAGATCAGGCTTTGCCCTCCCCACCAACTTTTTTGCCTTAGCCCAGAGCTGTCTGGTAAAACTGCACTCCCACATAACATGGTACGCTGTCTCCCCAGCACCACACGATGGTCTCGGGCACAGAGGAGACCGGCCCAGACCGTGCCTGTGTATCTTGCCTCGCACCGGTAGCGTTCTGTGCAAGCAGGCCCAGTTCAGATCCTTCTGCCCATTACTCAGGCCTACTGCCTGAACACCCACCCAAACTGATGACGGTACCCCCAACAACGGAGACGGGTTTACCTTCCCTCTAACCACCCTGTACAGGACCCTTTGCTGCTTCCATATGCCATCTTCCAGGGCCTCAGGGTGAGCCCTCAGCCACTTGGCAACCCAGGCATAGTGCCACGGTAGCTGCTCTGACCTCGGACTTACATTGGACCAGTTCAGAATCCCTCTGGCAGCGTATAAAAAGAAATATTTCATACCTAAACTAGCCGGATGCCCCACCTCTGAAGCCATGTCCTGAAGCAGAGACGCCACAAAAATGGTGTCAAGTTTCAGGGGGAGGTCCGGCACATCCCTGCCACCCTCAGCCAAGCCCGACATCATGCGGCCACGTGCCACCCACTCATACCTCCCTCCCCATAGGAAATTGAAAATTGTTCTCGCCAGGGGCCGTCTGATGGCGACCGGCAGAGGGAAAACATATGCCAGGTGGAGCACAGAGGAGAGCATGTCCGCCTTGAGCACAAGCACTTTACCCAGAAGTGTCAGCTTCCTGGCCTTCCACAATGCTAATCTGGACTTCAATGGCTGAAAACGCCCCTCCCAGTTGACGGTAGCACTATTCATTGGTTGGAATTGTACACCTAAGATCTTTATTGGCCCTTGACACACCGATAGTCCACCCGGAGCAACATCACGCCCCTTCCAACTCCCTTCACTGTACATTTGCCAATGTTGAGCCTAGCTCCTGAGACCCTTCCAAAATCCTCAAAACCTCCAAAGCTCTCACCACACACTCGTCACTGTCCAGCAACAATGTTGTGTCATCAGTGTACTGTGAAAGTTTCACCCGTAGGTCCCCTCCCCCTGGAACCAGGGTCACCCTCACACTGGCGTCTGCTCTGATGGCCTCTGCAGGGGAATGCAGGGGGGGTGCTGAAGCCCTTCCACACCTTCAGCATCTGGGTGCAGCAGAACCGGGAACATTTGGGTGCAGCAGAACCTGGAACTGTCGACAACCAGTCCAGAAACCTAGTGGGTCCCGCACATATCGTGCAGCAGAAACCACATCAGAAAAGCGACCGAAAAATTCCTTTAATGCCAAGTCTGTCATAAAAGGGTTGAACATATGGACAGAAATTATCCTAAAGTTAGGTATGTCCATATTTACCACCTCACACAAATTCAACGGGTGCTTGTTTGCCAATCTAGCACACCTTGCAGTGACAGCCTGATGAGTCTCAGCTGAAACAAATGAAACATCATACCCGGTTGCCTGCTGATGCCACTGAATACAAAAAACGTCCTCCACCGTCAGATTCAACTGGCCCTTGATGATTCTGGTGCAAAACAAATCCCTTGGCATCACTTCCCTGTCGCTGCTCCTCCACTGGAACCTCAAAGTCCTGCGCAGTCCCACCCAAGGAATTGACCGGCCCTGGTTGGCAAACGCCATGTTAGAAAAAGAAGAAAAAACACAGCCCGCGATTCTCAAATGTACAAGTGTCAAGAACAGATTTTTTTTTTTTTTTTTTTATATTTTATTAGAAAAACATCAACAGTACAGTAACCATTATACTCCCAACACATGACTTGGCACTGTGTCCCCATTCGCATCCCCGCACCCCTGAAGTGAAACTGCCAATATCTCATGAAAGAAAAACAAACGACTCCAAAACAGAAAAACACAAGCAAAAGAAAGACACAATAAGAAAAACTGAAACATAACCTGTACCAGTGCACCATTATCTTTTATAGCAACCCAAAACCACTTTTCCACTTTTCTTTTGCAGCGTGATACCCCAACTTGTCCACATCCAACTTCATCCTTTCTGTCACCTCCCATTCGACCCCCTTAGCCACCCTCTCTGTAGTCCACTCCACTCCACTTCATTCCGTACGAGCTCCTGTCTTGCCAGCCATAGCCCCCTTTTGTATAGGCTCAGGAGCAACCACAAAATCCCCCACCCACTCCTAATGTGGGCTCCTACAAAACCCCTCTTCACCACCTGCCATGTCAGTGTAAGATCAGGCTTTGCCCTCCCCACCACCTTTTTTGCCTTAGCCCAGAGCTGTCTGGTAAAACTGCACTCCCACATAACATGGTACGCTGTCTCCCCAGCACCACACGATGGTCTCGGGCACAGAGGAGACCGGCCCAGACCGTGCCTGTGTATCTTGTCTCGCACCGGTAGCGTTCTGTGCAAGCAGGCCCAGTTCAGATCCTTCAGCCCATTAGTTTGGCCTACTGCCTGAACACCCACCGTAACTGATGACGGTACCCCCAACAACGGAGACGGGTTTACCTTCCCTCTAACCACCCTGTACAGGACCCTTTGCTGCTTCCATATGCCATCTTCCAGGGCCTTAGGGTGAGCCCTCAGCCACTTGGCAACCCAGGCATAGTGCCACGGTAGCTGCTCTGACCTCGGACTTACATTGGACCAGTTCAGTATCCCTCTGGCAGCGTAAAAAAAGAAATATTTCATACCTAAACTAGCCGGATGCCCCACCTCTGAAGCCTTGTCCTGAAGCAGAGACGCCACAAAAATGGTGTCAAGTTTTAGGGGGAGGTCCGGCACATCCCTGCCACCCTCAGCCAAGCCCGACATCATGCGGCCACGTGCCACCCACTCATACCTCCCTCCCCATAGGAAATCGAAAATTGTTCTCGCCAGGGACCGTCTGATGGCGACCGGCAGAGGGAAAACATATGCCAGGTGGAGCACAGAGGAGAGCATGTCCGCCTTGAGCACAAGCACTTTACCCAGAAGTGTCAGCTTCCTGGCCTTCCACAATGCTAATCTGGACTTCAATCGCTGAAAACGCCCCTCCCAGTTGACGGTAGCACTATTCATTGGTTGGAATTGTACACCTAAGATCTTTATTGGCCCTTGACACACCGATAGTCCACCCGGAGCAACATCACGCCCCTTCCAACTCCCTTCACTGTACATTTGCCAATGTTGAGCCTAGCTCCTGAGACCCTTCCAAAATCCTCAAAACCTCCAAAGCTCTCACCACACACTCGTCACTGTCCAGCAACAATGTTGTGTCATCAGTGTACTGTGAAAGTTTCACCCGTAGGTCCCCTCCCCCTGGAACCAGGGTCACCCTCACACTGGCGTCTGCTCTGATGGCCTCTGCAGGGGAATGCAGGGGGGGTGCTGAAGCCCTTCCACACCTTCAGCATCTGGGTGCAGCAGAACCGGGAACATTTGGGTGCAGCAGAACCTGGAACTGTCGACAACCAGTCCAGAAACCTAGTGGGTCCCGCACATATCCTGCAGCAGAAACCACATCAGAAAAGCGACCGAAAAATTCCTTTAATGCCAAGTCTGTCATAAAAGGGTTGAACATATGGACAGAAATTATCCTAAAGTTAGGTCTGTCCATATTTACCACCTCACACAAATTCAACGGGTGCTTGTTTGCCAATCTAGCACACCTTGCAGTGACAGCCTGATGAGTCTCAGCTGAAACAAATGAAACATCATACCCGGTTGCCTGCTGATGCCACTGAATACAAAAAACGTCCTCCACCGTCAGATTCAACTGGCCCTTGATGATTCTGGTGCAAAACAAATCCCTTGGCATCACTTCCCTGTCGCTGCTCCTCCACTGAAACCTCAAAGTCCTGCGCAGTCCCACCCAAGGAATTGACCGGCCCTGGTTGGCAAACGCCATGTTAGAAAAAGAAGAAAAAACACAGCCCGCGCTTCTCAAATGTACAAGTGTCAAGAACAGATTTTTTTTTTTTTTTTTTAATATTTTATTAGAAAAACATCAACAGTACAGTAACCATTATACTCCCAACACATGACTTGGCACTGTGTCCCCATTCGCATCCCCGCACCCCTGAAGTGAAACTGCCAATATCTCATGAAAGAAAAACAAACGACTCCAAAACAGAAAAACACAAGCAAAAGAAAGACACAATAAGAAAAACTGAAACATAACCTGTACCAGTGCACCATTATCTTTTATAGCAACCCAAAACCACCTTTCCACTTTTCTTTTGCAGCGTGATACCCCAACTTGTCCACATCCAACTTCATCCTTTCTGTCACCTCCCATTCGACCCCCTTAGCCACCCTCTCTGTAGTCCACTCCACTCCACTTCATTCCGTACGAGCTCCTGTCTTGCCAGCCATAGCCCCCTTTTGTATAGGCTCAGGAGCAACCACAAAATCCCCCACCCACTCCTAATGTGGGCTCCTACAAAACCCCTCTCCACAACCTGCCATGTCAGTGTAAGATCAGGCTTTGCCCTCCCCACCAACTTTTTTGCCTTAGCCCAGAGCTGTCTGGTAAAACTGCACTCCCACATAACATGGTACGCTGTCTCCCCAGCACCACACGATGGTCTCGGGCACAGAGGAGACCGGCCCAGACCGTGCCTGTGTATCTTGCCTCGCACCGGTAGCGTTCTGTGCAAGCAGGCCCAGTTCAGATCCTTCTGCCCATTACTCAGGCCTACTGCCTGAACACCCACCCAAACTGATGACGGTACCCCCAACAACGGAGACGGGTTTACCTTCCCTCTAACCACCCTGTACAGGACCCTTTGCTGCTTCCATATGCCATCTTCCAGGGCCTCAGGGTGAGCCCTCAGCCACTTGGCAACCCAGGCATAGTGCCACGGTAGCTGCTCTGACCTCGGACTTACATTGGACCAGTTCAGTATCCCTCTGGCAGCGTATAAAAAGAAATATTTCATACCTAAACTAGCCGGATGCCCCACCTCTGAAGCCATGTCCTGAAGCAGAGACGCCACAAAAATGGTGTCAAGTTTCAGGGGGAGGTCCGGCACATCCCTGCCACCCTCAGCCAAGCCCGACATCATGCGGCCACGTGCCACCCACTCATACCTCCCTCCCCATAGGAAATCGAAAATTGTTTTCGCCAGGGGCCGTCTGATGGCGACCGGCAGAGGGAAAACATATGCCAGGTGGAGCACAGAGGAGAGCATGTCCGCCTTGAGCACAAGCACTTTACCCAGAAGTGTCAGCTTCCTGGCCTTCCACAATGCTAATCTGGACTTCAATGGCTGAAAACGCCCCTCCCAGTTGACGGTAGCACTATTCATTGGTTGGAATTGTACACCTAAGATCTTTATTGGCCCTTGACACACCGATAGTCCACCCGGAGCAACATCACGCCCCTTCCAACTCCCTTCACTGTACATTTGCCAATGTTGAGCCTAGCTCCTGATACCCTTCCAAAATCCTCAAAACCTCCAAAGCTCTCACCACACACTCGTCACTGTCCAGCAACAATGTTGTGTCATCAGTGTACTGTGAAAGTTTCACCCGTAGGTCCCCTCCCCCTGGAACCAGGGTCACCCTCACACTGGCGTCTGCTCTGATGGCCTCTGCAGGGGAATGCAGGGGGGGTGCTGAAGCCCTTCCACACCTTCAGCATCTGGGTGCAGCAGAACCGGGAACATTTGGGTGCAGCAGAACCTGGAACTGTCGACAACCAGTCCAGAAACCTAGTGGGTCCCGCACATATCGTGCAGCAGAAACCACATCAGAAAAGCGACCGAAAAATTCCTTTAATGCCAAGTCTGTCATAAAAGGGTTGAACATATGGACAGAAATTATCCTAAAGTTAGGTATGTCCATATTTACCACCTCACACAAATTCAACGGGTGCTTGTTTGCCAATCTAGCACACCTTGCAGTGACAGCCTGATGAGTCTCAGCTGAAACAAATGAAACATCATACCCGGTTGCCTGCTGATGCCACTGAATACAAAAAACGTCCTCCACCGTCAGATTCAACTGGCCCTTGATGATTCTGGTGCAAAACAAATCCCTTGGCATCACTTCCCTGTCGCTGCTCCTCCACTGGAACCTCAAAGTCCTGCGCAGTCCCACCCAAGGAATTGACCGGCCCTGGTTGGCAAACGCCATGTTAGAAAAAGAAGAAAAAACACAGCCCGCGCTTCTCAAATGTACAAGTGTCAAGAACAGATTTTTTTTTTTTTTTTTTTATATTTTATTAGAAAAAAATCAACAGTACAGTAACCATTATACTCCCAACACATGACTTGGCACTGTGTCCCCATTCGCATCCCCGCACCCCTGAAGTGAAACTGCCAATATCTCATGAAAGAAAAACAAACGACTCCAAAACAGAAAAACACAAGCAAAAGAAAGACACAATAAGAAAAACTGAAACATAACCTGTACCAGTGCACCATTATCTTTTATAGCAACCCAAAACCACCTTTCCACTTTTCTTTTGCAGCGTGATACCCCAACTTGTCCACATCCAACTTCATCCTTTCTGTCACCTCCCATTCGACCCCCTTAGCCACCCTCTCTGTAGTCCACTCCACTCCACTTCATTCCGTACGAGCTCCTGTCTTGTCAGCCATAGCCCCCTTTTGTATAGGCTCAGGAGCAACCACAAAATCCCCCACCCACTCCTAATGTGGGCTCCTACAA
The DNA here is from genome assembly GCF_033026475.1 of Channa argus. Taxonomy (NCBI): domain Eukaryota; kingdom Metazoa; phylum Chordata; class Actinopteri; order Anabantiformes; family Channidae; genus Channa; species Channa argus. The sequence continues at coordinate 507,271 of NW_027125237.1, read as the reverse complement.
AACCCCTCTTCACCACCTGCCATGTCAGTGTAAGATCAGGCTTTGCCCTCCCCACCACCTTTTTTGCCTTAGCCCAGAGCTGTCTGGTAAAACTGCACTCCCACATAACATGGTACGCTGTCTCCCCAGCACCACACGATGGTCTCGGGCACAGAGGAGACCGGCCCAGACCGTGCCTGTGTATCTTGTCTCGCACCGGTAGCGTTCTGTGCAAGCAGGCCCAGTTCAGATCCTTCAGCCCATTAGTTTGGCCTACTGCCTGAACACCCACCGTAACTGATGACGGTACCCCCAACAACGGAGACGGGTTTACCTTCCCTCTAACCACCCTGTACAGGACCCTTTGCTGCTTCCATATGCCATCTTCCAGGGCCTTAGGGTGAGCCCTCAGCCACTTGGCAACCCAGGCATAGTGCCACGGTAGCTGCTCTGACCTCGGACTTACATTGGACCAGTTCAGTATCCCTCTGGCAGCGTAAAAAAAGAAATATTTCATACCTAAACTAGCCGGATGCCCCACCTCTGAAGCCTTGTCCTGAAGCAGAGACGCCACAAAAATGGTGTCAAGTTTTAGGGGGAGGTCCGGCACATCCCTGCCACCCTCAGCCAAGCCCGACATCATGCGGCCACGTGCCACCCACTCATACCTCCCTCCCCATAGGAAATCGAAAATTGTTCTCGCCAGGGACCGTCTGATGGCGACCGGCAGAGGGAAAACATATGCCAGGTGGAGCACAGAGGAGAGCATGTCCGCCTTGAGCACAAGCACTTTACCCAGAAGTGTCAGCTTCCTGGCCTTCCACAATGCTAATCTGGACTTCAATCGCTGAAAACGCCCCTCCCAGTTGACGGTAGCACTATTCATTGGTTGGAATTGTACACCTAAGATCTTTATTGGCCCTTGACACACCGATAGTCCACCCGGAGCAACATCACGCCCCTTCCAACTCCCTTCACTGTACATTTGCCAATGTTGAGCCTAGCTCCTGAGACCCTTCCAAAATCCTCAAAACCTCCAAAGCTCTCACCACACACTCGTCACTGTCCAGCAACAATGTTGTGTCATCAGTGTACTGTGAAAGTTTCACCCGTAGGTCCCCTCCCCCTGGAACCAGGGTCACCCTCACACTGGCGTCTGCTCTGATGGCCTCTGCAGGGGAATGCAGGGGGGGTGCTGAAGCCCTTCCACACCTTCAACATCTGGGTGCAGCAGATCCGGGAACATCTGGGTGCAGCAGAACCTGGAACTGTCGACAACCAGTCCAGAAACCTAGTGGGTCCCGCACATATCGTGCAGCAGAAACCAAATCAGAAAAGCGACCGAAAAATTCCTTTAATGCCAAGTCTGTCATAAAAGGGTTGAACATATGGACAGAAATTATCCTAAAGTTAGGTCTGTCCATATTTACCACCTCACACAAATTCAACGGGTGCTTGTTTGCCAATCTAGCACACCTTGCAGTGACAGCCTGATGAGTCTCAGCTGAAACAAATGAAACATCATACCCGGTTGCCTGCTGATGCCACTGAATACAAAAAACGTCCTCCACCGTCAGATTCAACTGGCCCTTGATGATTCTGGTGCAAAACAAATCCCTTGGCATCACTTCCCTGTCGCTGCTCCTCCACTGGAACCTCAAAGTCCTGCGCAGTCCCACCCAAGGAATTGACCGGCCCTGGTTGGCAAACGCCATGTTAGAAAAAGAAGAAAAAACACAGCGCGCGCTTCTCAAATGTACAAGTGTCAAGAACAGATTTTTTTTTTTATTTTTATATTTTATTAGAAAAAATCAACAGTACAGTAACCATTATACTCCCAACACATGACTTGGCACTGTGTCCCCATTCGCATCCCCGCACCCCTGAAGTGAAACTGCCAATATCTCATGAAAGAAAAACAAACGACTCCAAAACAGAAAAACACAAGCAAAAGAAAGACACAATAAGAAAAACTGAAACATAACCTGTACCAATGCACCATTATCTTTTATAGCAACCCAAAACCACCTTTCCACTTTTCTTTTGCAGCGTGATACCCCAACTTGTCCACATCCAACTTCATCCTTTCTGTCACCTCCCATTCGACCCCCTTAGCCACCCTCTCTGTACTCCACTCCACTCCACTTCATTCCGTACGAGCTCCTGTCTTGCCAGCCATAGCCCCCTTTTGTATAGGCTCAGGAGCAACCACAAAATCCCCCACCCACTCCTAATGTGGGCTCCTACAAAACCCCTCTCCACAACCTGCCATGACAGTGTAAGATCAGGCTTTGCCCTCCCCACCAACTTTTTTGCCTTAGCCCAGAGCTGTCTGGTAAAACTGCACTCCCACATAACATGGTACGCTGTCTCCCCAGAACCACACGATGGTCTCGGGCACAGAGGAGACCGGCCCAGACCGTGCCTGTGTATCTTGCCTCGCACCGGTAGCGTTCTGTGCAAGCAGGCCCAGTTCAGATCCTTCTGCCCATTACTCAGGCCTACTGCCTGAACACCCACCCAAACTGATGACGGTACCCCCAACAACGGAGACGGGTTTACCTTCCCTCTAACCACCCTGTACAGGACCCTTTGCTGCTTCCATATGCCATCTTCCAGGGCCTCAGGGTGAGCCCTCAGCCACTTGGCAACCCAGGCATAGTGCCATGGTAGCTGCTCTGACCTCGGACTTACATTGGACCAGTTCAGTATCCCTCTGGCAGCGTATAAAAAGAAATATTTCATACCTAAACTAGCCGGATGCCCCACCTCTGAAGCCATGTCCTGAAGCAGAGACGCCACAAAAATGGTGTCAAGTTTCAGGGGGAGGTCCGGCACATCCCTGCCACCCTCAGCCAAGCCCGACATCATGCGGCCACGTGCCACCCACTCATACCTCCCTCCCCATAGGAAATCGAAAATTGTTCTCGCCAGGGGCCGTCTGATGGCGACCGGCAGAGGGAAAACATATGCCAGGTGGAGCACAGAGGAGAGCATGTCCGCCTTGAGCACAAGCACTTTACCCAGAAGTGTCAGCTTCCTGGCCTTCCACAATGCTAATCTGGACTTCAATGGCTGAAAACGCCCCTCCCAGTTGACGGTAGCACTATTCATTGGTTGGAATTGTACACCTAAGATCTTTATTGGCCCTTGACACACCGATAGTCCACCCGGAGCAACATCACGCCCCTTCCAACTCCCTTCACTGTACATTTGCCAATGTTGAGCCTAGCTCCTGAGACCCTTCCAAAATCCTCAAAACCTCCAAAGCTCTCACCACACACTCGTCACTGTCCAGCAACAATGTTGTGTCATCAGTGTACTGTGAAAGTTTCACCCGTAGGTCCCCTCCCCCTGGAACCAGGGTCACCCTCACACTGGCGTCTGCTCTGATGGCCTCTGCAGGGGAATGCAGGGGGGGTGCTGAAGCCCTTCCACACCTTCAGCATCTGGGTGCAGCAGAACCGGGAACATCTGGGTGCAGCAGAACCTGGAACTGTCGACAACCAGTCCAGAAACCTAGTGGGTCCCGCACATATCGTGCAGCAGAAACCACATCAGAAAAGCGACCGAAAAATTCCTTTAATGCCAAGTCTGTCATAAAAGGGTTGAACATATGGACAGAAATTATCCTAAAGTTAGGTCTGTCCATATTTACCACCTCACACAAATTCAACGGGTGCTTGTTTGCCAATCTAGCACACCTTGCAGTGACAGCCTGATGAGTCTCAGCTGAAACAAATGAAACATCATACCCGGTTGCCTGCTGATGCCACTGAATACAAAAAACGTCCTCCACCGTCAGATTCAACTGGCCCTTGATGATTCTGGTGCAAAACAAATCCCTTGGCATCACTTCCCTGTCGCTGCTCCTCCACTGGAACCTCAAAGTCCTGCGCAGTCCCACCCAAGGAATTGACCGGCCCTGGTTGGCAAACGCCATGTTAGAAAAAGAAGAAAAAACACAGCCCGCGCTTCTCAAATGTACAAGTGTCAAGAACAGATTTTTTTTTTTTTTTTTTATATTTTATTAGAAAAAAATCAACAGTACAGTAACCATTATACTCCCAACACATGACTTGGCACTGTGTCCCCATTCGCATCCCCGCACCCCTGAAGTGAAACTGCCAATATCTCATGAAAGAAAAACAAACGACTCCAAAACAGAAAAACACAAGCAAAAGAAAGACACAATAAGAAAAACTGAAACATAACCTGTACCAGTGCACCATTATCTTTTATAGCAACCCAAAACCACCTTTCCACTTTTCTTTTGCAGCGTGATACCCCAACTTGTCCACATCCAACTTCATCCTTTCTGTCACCTCCCATTCGACCCCCTTAGCCACCCTCTCTGTAGTCCACTCCACTCCACTTCATTCCGTACGAGCTCCTGTCTTGCCAGCCATAGCCCCCTTTTGTATAGGCTCAGGAGCAACCACAAAATCCCCCACCCACTCCTAATGTGGGCTCCTACAAAACCCCTCTTCACCACCTGCCATGTCAGTGTAAGATCAGGCTTTGCCCTCCCCACCACCTTTTTTGCCTTAGCCCAGAGCTGTCTGGTAAAACTGCACTCCCACATAACATGGTACGCTGTCTCCCCAGCACCACACGATGGTCTCGGGCACAGAGGAGACCGGCCCAGACCGTGCCTGTGTATCTTGTCTCGCACCGGTAGCGTTCTGTGCAAGCAGGCCCAGTTCAGATCCTTCAGCCCATTAGTTTGGCCTACTGCCTGAACACCCACCGTAACTGATGACGGTACCCCCAACAACGGAGACGGGTTTACCTTCCCTCTAACCACCCTGTACAGGACCCTTTGCTGCTTCCATATGCCATCTTCCAGGGCCTTAGGGTGAGCCCTCAGCCACTTGGCAACCCAGGCATAGTGCCACGGTAGCTGCTCTGACCTCGGACTTACATTGGACCAGTTCAGTATCCCTCTGGCAGCGTAAAAAAAGAAATATTTCATACCTAAACTAGCCGGATGCCCCACCTCTGAAGCCTTGTCCTGAAGCAGAGACGCCACAAAAATGGTGTCAAGTTTTAGGGGGAGGTCCGGCACATCCCTGCCACCCTCAGCCAAGCCCGACATCATGCGGCCACGTGCCACCCACTCATACCTCCCTCCCCATAGGAAATCGAAAATTGTTCTCGCCAGGGACCGTCTGATGGCGACCGGCAGAGGGAAAACATATGCCAGGTGGAGCACAGAGGAGAGCATGTCCGCCTTGAGCACAAGCACTTTACCCAGAAGTGTCAGCTTCCTGGCCTTCCACAATGCTAATCTGGACTTCAATCGCTGAAAACGCCCCTCCCAGTTGACGGTAGCACTATTCATTGGTTGGAATTGTACACCTAAGATCTTTATTGGCCCTTGACACACCGATAGTCCACCCGGAGCAACATCACGCCCCTTCCAACTCCCTTCACTGTACATTTGCCAATGTTGAGCCTAGCTCCTGAGACCCTTCCAAAATCCTCAAAACCTCCAAAGCTCTCACCACACACTCGTCACTGTCCAGCAACAATGTTGTGTCATCAGTGTACTGTGAAAGTTTCACCCGTAGGTCCCCTCCCCCTGGAACCAGGGTCACCCTCACACTGGCGTCTGCTCTGATGGCCTCTGCAGGGGAATGCAGGGGGGGTGCTGAAGCCCTTCCACACCTTCAACATCTGGGTGCAGCAGATCCGGGAACATCTGGGTGCAGCAGAACCTGGAACTGTCGACAACCAGTCCAGAAACCTAGTGGGTCCCGCACATATCGTGCAGCAGAAACCACATCAGAAAAGCGACCGAAAAATTCCTTTAATGCCAAGTCTGTCATAAAAGGGTTGAACATATGGACAGAAATTATCCTAAAGTTAGGTCTGTCCATATTTACCACCTCACACAAATTCAACGGGTGCTTGTTTGCCAATCTAGCACACCTTGCAGTGACAGCCTGATGAGTCTCAGCTGAAACAAATGAAACATCATACCCGGTTGCCTGCTGATGCCACTGAATACAAAAAACGTCCTCCACCGTCAGATTCAACTGGCCCTTGATGATTCTGGTGCAAAACAAATCCCTTGGCATCACTTCCCTGTCGCTGCTCCTCCACTGGAACCTCAAAGTCCTGCGCAGTCCCACCCAAGGAATTGACCGGCCCTGGTTGGCAAACGCCATGTTAGAAAAAGAAGAAAAAACACAGCGCGCGCTTCTCAAATGTACAAGTGTCAAGAACAGATTTTTTTTTTTATTTTTATATTTTATTAGAAAAAATCAACAGTACAGTAACCATTATACTCCCAACACATGACTTGGCACTGTGTCCCCATTCGCATCCCCGCACCCCTGAAGTGAAACTGCCAATATCTCATGAAAGAAAAACAAACGACTCCAAAACAGAAAAACACAAGCAAAAGAAAGACACAATAAGAAAAACTGAAACATAACCTGTACCAGTGCACCATTATCTTTTATAGCAACCCAAAACCACCTTTCCACTTTTCTTTTGCAGCGTGATACCCCAACTTGTCCACATCCAACTTCATCCTTTCTGTCACCTCCCATTCGACCCCCTTAGCCACCCTCTCTGTACTCCACTCCACTCCACTTCATTCCGTACGAGCTCCTGTCTTGCCAGCCATAGCCCCCTTTTGTATAGGCTCAGGAGCAACCACAAAATCCCCCACCCACTCCTAATGTGGGCTCCTACAAAACCCCTCTTCACCACCTGCCATGTCAGTGTAAGATCAGGCTTTGCCCTCCCCACCACCTTTTTTGCCTTAGCCCAGAGCTGTCTGGTAAAACTGCACTCCCACATAACATGGTACGCTGTCTCCCCAGCACCACACGATGGTCTCGGGCACAGAGGAGACCGGCCCAGACCGTGCCTGTGTATCTTGTCTCGCACCGGTAGCGTTCTGTGCAAGCAGGCCCAGTTCAGATCCTTCAGCCCATTAGTTTGGCCTACTGCCTGAACACCCACCGTAACTGATGACGGTACCCCCAACAACGGAGACGGGTTTACCTTCCCTCTAACCACCCTGTACAGGACCCTTTGCTGCTTCCATATGCCATCTTCCAGGGCCTTAGGGTGAGCCCTCAGCCACTTGGCAACCCAGGCATAGTGCCACGGTAGCTGCTCTGACCTCGGACCTACATTGGACCAGTTTAGTACCCTCTGGCAGCGTATAAAAAGAAATATTTCATACCTAAACTAGCCGGATGCCCCACCTCTGAAGCCTTGTCCTGAAGCAGAGACGCCACAAAAATGGTGTCAAGTTTTAGGGGGAGGTCCGGCACATCCCTGCCACCCTCAGCCAAGCCCGACATCATGCGGCCACGTGCCACCCACTCATACCTCCCTCCCCATAGGAAATCGAAAATTGTTCTCGCCAGGGGCCGTCTGATGGCGACCGGCAGAGGGAAAACATATGCCAGGTGGAGCACAGAGGAGAGCATGTCCGCCTTGAGCACAAGCACTTTACCCAGAAGTGTCAGCTTCCTGGCCTTCCACAATGCTAATCTGGACTTCAATCGCTGAAAACGCCCCTCCCAGTTGACGGTAGCACTATTCATTGGTTGGAATTGTACACCTAAGATCTTTATTGGCCCTTGACACACCGATAGTCCACCCGGAGCAACATCACGCCCCTTCCAACTCCCTTCACTGTACATTTGCCAATGTTGAGCCTAGCTCCTGAGACCCTTCCAAAATCCTCAAAACCTCCAAAGCTCTCACCACACACTCGTCACTGTCCAGCAACAATGTTGTGTCATCAGTGTACTGTGAAAGTTTCACCCGTAGGTCCCCTCCCCCTGGAACCAGGGTCACCCTCACACTGGCGTCTGCTCTGATGGCCTCTGCAGGGGAATGCAGGGGGGGTGCTGAAGCCCTTCCACACCTTCAACATCTGGGTGCAGCAGATCCGGGAACATCTGGGTGCAGCAGAACCTGGAACTGTCGACAACCAGTCCAGAAACCTAGTGGGTCCCGCACATATCGTGCAGCAGAAACCACATCAGAAAAGCGACCGAAAAATTCCTTTAATGCCAAGTCTGTCATAAAAGGGTTGAACATATGGACAGAAATTATCCTAAAGTTAGGTCTGTCCATATTTACCACCTCACACAAATTCAACGGGTGCTTGTTTGCCAATCTAGCACACCTTGCAGTGACAGCCTGATGAGTCTCAGCTGAAACAAATGAAACATCATACCCGGTTGCCTGCTGATGCCACTGAATACAAAAAACGTCCTCCACCGTCAGATTCAACTGGCCCTTGATGATTCTGGTGCAAAACAAATCCCTTGGCATCACTTCCCTGTCGCTGCTCCTCCACTGGAACCTCAAAGTCCTGCGCAGTCCCACCCAAGGAATTGACCGGCCCTGGTTGGCAAACGCCATGTTAGAAAAAGAAGAAAAAACACAGCGCGCGCTTCTCAAATGTACAAGTGTCAAGAACAGATTTTTTTTTTTTTTTTTATATTTTATTAGAAAAAATCAACAGTACAGTAACCATTATACTCCCAACACATGACTTGGCACTGTGTCCCCATTCGCATCCCCGCACCCCTGAAGTGAAACTGCCAATATCTCATGAAAGAAAAACAAACGACTCCAAAACAGAAAAACACAAGCAAAAGAAAGACACAATAAGAAAAACTGAAACATAACCTGTACCAGTGCACCATTATCTTTTATAGCAACCCAAAACCACCTTTCCACTTTTCTTTTGCAGCGTGATACCCCAACTTGTCCACATCCAACTTCATCCTTTCTGTCACCTCCCATTCGACCCCCTTAGCCACCCTCTCTGTAGTCCACTCCACTCCACTTCATTCCGTACAAGCTCCTGTCTTGCCAGCCATAGCCCCTTTTTGTATAGGCTCAGGAGCAACCACAAAATCCCCCACCCACTCCTAATGTGGGCTCCTACAAAACCCCTCTTCACCACATGCCATGTCAGTGTAGGATCAGGCTTTGCCCTCCCCACCACCTTTTTTGCCTTAGCCCAGAGCTGTCTGGTAAAACTGCACTCCCACATAACATGGTACGCTGTCTCCCCAGCACCACACGATGGTCTCGGGCACAGAGGAGACCGGCCCAGACCGTGCCTGTGTATCTTGTCTCGCACCGGTAGCGTTCTGTGCAAGCAGGCCCAGTTCAGATCCTTCAGCCCATTAGTTTGGCCTACTGCCTGAACACCCACCGTAACTGATGACGGTACCCCCAACAACGGAGACGGGTTTACCTTCCCTCTAACCACCCTGTACAGGACCCTTTGCTGCTTCCATATGCCATCTTCCAGGGCCTTAGGGTGAGCCCTCAGCCACTTGGCAACCCAGGCATAGTGCCACGGTAGCTGCTTTGACCTCGGACCTACATTGGACCAGTTTAGTACCCTCTGGCAGCGTATAAAAAGAAATATTTCATACCTAAACTAGCCGGATGCCCCACCTCTGAAGCCATGTCCTGAAGCAGAGACGCCACAAAAACGGTGTCAAGTTTCAGGGGGAGGTCCGGCACATCCCTGCCACCCTCAGCCAAGCCCGACATCATGCGGCCAAGTGCCACCCACTCATACCTCCCTCCCCATAGGAAATTGAAAATTGTTCTCGCCAGGGGCCGTCTGATGGCGACCGGCAGAGGGAAAACAGAGTGGAGAGCATGTCCGCCTTGAGCACAAGCACTTTACCCAGAAGTGTCAGCTTCCTGGCATTCCACAATGCTAATCTGGACTTCACTCGCTGAAAACGCCCCTCCCAGTTGACGGTAGCACTATTCATTGGTTGGAATTGTACACCTAAGATCTGTATTGGCCTTTGACACACCGATAGTCCACCCGGAGCAACATCACGCCCCTTCCAACTCCCTTCACTGTACATTTGCCAATGTTGAGCCTAGCTCCTGAGACCCTTCAAAAATCCTCAAAACCTCCAAAGCTCTCACCACACACTCGTCACTGTCCAGCAACAATGTTGTGTCATCAGCGTACTGTGAAAGTTTCACCCGTAGGTCCCCTCCCCCTGGAACCAGGGTCACCCTCACACTGGCGTCTGCTCTGATGGCCTCTGCAGGGGAATGCAGGGGGGTGCTGAAGCCCTTCAACACCTTCAGCATCTGGGTGCAGCAGAACCGGGAACATCTGGGTGCAGCAGAACCTGGAACTGTCGACAACCGGTCCAGAAACCTAGTGGGTCCCGCACATATCGTGCAGCAGAAACCACATCAGAAAAGCGACCGAAAAATTCCTTTAATGCCAAGTCTGTCATAAAAGGGTTGAACATATGGACAGAAATTATCCTAAAGTTAGGTCTGTCCATATTTACGACCTCACACAAATTCAACGGGTGCTTGTTTGCCAATCTAGCACACCTTGCAGTGACAGCCTGATGAGTCTCAGCTGAAACAAATGAAACATCATACCCGGTTGCCTGCTGATGCCACTGAATACAAAAAACGTCCTCCACCGTCAGATTCAACTGGCCCTTGATGATTCTGGTGCAAAACAAATCCCTTGGCATCACTTCCCTGTCGCTGCTCCTCCACTGGAACCTCAAAGTCCTGCGCAGTCCCACCCGAGGAATTGTCCGGCCCTGGTTGGCAAACGCCATGTTAGAAAAAGAAGAAAATACACAGCGCGCGCTTCTCAATTGTACAATTGACAAGAACAGATTTTTTTTTTTTTTTTTTTTTTTTTTTTATTAGAAAAAATCAACAGTACAGTAACCATTATACTCCCAACACATGACTTGGCACTGTGTCCCCATTCGCATCCCCGCACCCCTGAAGTGAAACTGCCCATATGTCATGAAAGAAAAACAAACGACTCCAAAACAGAAAAACACAAGCAAAAGAAAGACACAATAAGAAAAACTGAAACATAACCTGTACCAGTGCACCATTATCTTTTATAGCAACCCAAAACCACCTTTCCACTTTTCTTTTGCAGCGTGATACCCCAACTTGTCCACATCCAACTTCATCCTTTCTGTCACCTCCCATTCGACCCCCTTAGCCACCCTCTCTGTAGTCCACTCCACTCCACTCCATTCCGTACGAGCTCCTGTCTTGCCAGCCATAGCCCCCTTTTTTATAGGCTCAGGAGCAACCACAAAATCCCCCACCCACTCCTAATGTGGGCTCCTACAAAACCCCTCTCCACCACCTGCCATGTCAGTGTAAGATCAGGCTTTGCCCTCCCCACAACCTTTTTTGCCTTAGCCCAGAGCTGTCTGGTAAAACTGCACTCCCACATAACATGGTACGCTGTCTCCCCAGCACCACACGATGGTCTCGGGCACAGAGGAGACCGGCCCAGACCGTGCCTGTGTATCTTGTCTCGCACCGGTAGCGTTCTGTGCAAGCAGGCCCAGTTCAGATCCTTCTGCCCATTACTCAGGCCTACTGCCTGAACACCCACCAAAACTGATGACGGTACCCCCAACAACGGAGACGGGTTTACCTTCCCTCTAACCACCCTGTACAGGAGCCTTTGCTGCTTCCATATGCCATCTTCCAGGGCCTCAGCGTGAGCCCTCAGCCACTTGGCAACCCAGGCATAGTGCCACGGTAGCTGCTCTGACCTCGGACTTACATTGGACCAGTTCAGTATCCCTCTGGCAGCGTAAAAAAAGAAATATTTCATACCTAAACTAGCCGGATGCCCCACCTCTGAAGCCTTGTCCTGAAGCAGAGACGCCACAAAAATGGTGTCAAGTTTTAGGGGGAGGTCCGGCACATCCCTGCCACCCTCAGCCAAGCCCGACATCATGCGGCCACGTGCCACCCACTCATACCTCCCTCCCCATAGGAAATCGAAAATTGTTCTCGCCAGGGGCCGTCTGATGGCGACCGGCAGAGGGAAAACATATGCCAGGTGGAGCACAGAGGAGAGCATGTCCGCCTTGAGCACAAGCACTTTACCCAGAAGTGTCAGCTTCCTGGCCTTCCACAATGCTAATCTGGACTTCAATCGCTGAAAACGCCCCTCCCAGTTGACGGTAGCACTATTCATTGGTTGGAATTGTACACCTAAGATCTTTATTGGCCCTTGACACACCGATAGTCCACCCGGAGCAACATCACGCCGCTTCCAACTCCCTTCACTGTACATTTGCCAATGTTGAGCCTAGCTCCTGAGACCCTTCCAAAATCCTCAAAACCTCCAAAGCTCTCACCACACACTCGTCACTGTCCAGCAACAATGTTGTGTCATCAGTGTACTGTGAAAGTTTCACCCGTAGGTCCCCTCCCCCTGGAACCAGGGTCACCCTCACACTGGCGTCTGCTCTGATGGCCTCTGCAGGGGAATGCAGGGGGGGTGCTGAAGCCCTTCCACACCTTCAACATCTGGGTGCAGCAGATCCGGGAACATCTGGGTGCAGCAGAACCTGGAACTGTCGACAACCAGTCCAGAAACCTAGTGGGTCCCGCACATATCGTGCAGCAGAAACCACATCAGAAAAGCGACCGAAAAATTCCTTTAATGCCAAGTCTGTCATAAAAGGGTTGAACATATGGACAGAAATTATCCTAAAGTTAGGTCTGTCCATATTTACCACCTCACACAAATTCAACGGGTGCTTGTTTGCCAATCTAGCACACCTTGCAGTGACAGCCTGATGAGTCTCAGCTGAAACAAATGAAACATCATACCCGGTTTGCCTGCTGATGCCACTGAATACAAAAAACGTCCTCCACCGTCAGATTCAACTGGCCCTTGATGATTCTGGTGCAAAACAAATCCCTTGGCATCACTTCCCTGTCGCTGCTCCTCCACTGGAACCTCAAAGTCCTGCGCAGTCCCACCCAAGGAATTGACCGGCCCTGGTTGGCAAACGCCATGTTAGAAAAAGAAGAAAAAACACAGCGCGCGCTTCTCAAATGTACAAGTGTCAAGAACAGATTTTTTTTTTTTTTTTATATTTTATTAGAAAAAATCAACAGTACAGTAACCATTATACTCCCAACACATGACTTGGCACTGTGTCCCCATTCGCATCCCCGCACCCCTGAAGTGAAACTGCCCATATGTCATGAAAGAAAAACAAACGACTCCAAAACTGAAAAACACAAGCAAAAGAAAGACACAATAAGAAAAACTGAAACATAACCTGTACCAGTGCACCTTTATCTTTTATAGCAACCCAAAACCACCTTTCCACTTTTCTTTTGCAGCGTGATACCCCAACTTGTCCACATCCAACTTCATCCTTTCTGTCACCTCCCATTCGACCCCCTTAGCCACCCTCTCTGTAGTCCACTCCACTCCACTCCATTCCGTACGAGCTCCTGTCTTGCCAGCCATAGCCCCCTTTTGTATAGGCTCAGGAGCAACCACAAAATCCCCCACCCACTCCTAATGTGGGCTCTTACAAAACCCCTATCCACCACCTGCCATGTCAGTGTAAGATCAGGCTTTGCCCTCCCCACAACCTTTTTTGCCTTAGCCCAGAGCTGTCTGGTAAAACTGCACTCCCACATAACATGGTACGCTGTCTCCCCAGCACCACACGATGGTCTCGGGCACAGAGGAGACCGGCCCAGACCGTGCCTGTGTATCTTGTCTCGCACCGGTAGCGTTCTGTGCAAGCAGGCCCAGTTCAGATCCTTCTGCCCATTACTCAGGCCTACTGCCTGAACACCCACCAAAACTGATGACGGTACCCCCAACAACGGAGACGGGTTTACCTTCCCTCTAACCACCCTGTACAGGAGCCTTTGCTGCTTCCATATGCCATCTTCCAGGGCCTCAGCGTGAGCCCTCAGCCACTTGGCAACCCAGGCATAGTGCCACGGTAGCTGCTCTGACCTCGGACTTACATTGGACCAGTTCAGTATCCCTCTGGCAGCGTATAAAAAGAAATATTTCATACCTAAACTAGCCGGATGCCCCACCTCTGAAGCCATGTCCTGAAGCAGAGACGCCACAAAAATGGTGTCAAGTTTCAGGGGGAGGTCCGGCACATCCCTGCCACCCTCAGCCAAGCCCGACATCATGCGGCCACGTGCCACCCACTCATACCTCCCTCCCCATAGGAAATCGAAAATTGTTCTCGCCAGGGGCCGTCTGATGGCGACCGGCAGAGGGAAAACATATGCCAGGTGGAGCACAGAGGAGAGCATGTCCGCCTTGAGCACAAGCACTTTACCCAGAAGTGTCAGCTTCCTGGCCTTCCACAATGCTAATCTGGACTTCAATCGCTGAAAACGCCCCTCCCAGTTGACGGTAGCACTATTCATTGTTTGGAATTGTACACCTAAGATCTTTATTGGCCCTTGACACACCGATAGTCCACCCGGAGCAACATCACGCCCCTTCCAACTCCCTTCACTGTACATTTGCCAATGTTGAGCCTAGCTCCTGAGACCCTTCCAAAATCCTCAAAACCTCCAAAGCTCTCACCACACACTCGTCACTGTCCAGCAACAATGTTGTGTCATCAGTGTACTGTGAAAGTTTCACCCGTAGGTCCCCTCCCCCTGGAACCAGGGTCACCCTCACACTGGCGTCTGCTCTGATGGCCTCTGCAGGGGAATGCAGGGGGGGTGCTGAAGCCCTTCCACACCTTCAGCATCTGGGTGCAGCAGAACCGGGAACATCTGGGTGCAGCAGAACCTGGAACTGTCGACAACCAGTCCAGAAACCTAGTGGGTCCCGCACATATCGTGCAGCAGAAACCACATCAGAAAAGCGACCGAAAAATTCCTTTAATGCCAAGTCTGTCATAAAAGGGTTGAACATATGGACAGAAATTATCCTAAAGTTAGGTCTGTCCATATTTACCACCTCACACAAATTCAACGGGTGCTTGTTTGCCAATCTAGCACACCTTGCAGTGACAGCCTGATGAGTCTCAGCTGAAACAAATGAAACATCATACCCGGTTGCCTGCTGATGCCACTGAATACAAAAAACGTCCTCCACCGTCAGATTCAACTGGCCCTTGATGATTCTGGTGCAAAACAAATCCCTTGGCATCACTTCCCTGTCGCTGCTCCTCCACTGGAACCTCAAAGTCCTGCGCAGTCCCACCCAAGGAATTGACCGGCCCTGGTTGGCAAACGCCATGTTAGAAAAAGAAGAAAAAACACAGCCCGCGCTTCTCAAATGTACAAGTGTCAAGAACAGATTTTTTTTTTTTTTTTTATATATTTTATTAGAAAAAAATCAACAGTACAGTAACCATTATACTCCCAACACATGACTTGGCACTGTGTCCCCATTCGCATCCCCGCACCCCTGAAGTGAAACTGCCAATATCTCATGAAAGAAAAACAAACGACTCCAAAACAGAAAAACACAAGCAAAAGAAAGACACAATAAGAAAAACTGAAACATAACCTGTACCAGTGCACCATTATCTTTTATAGCAACCCAAAACCACCTTTCCACTTTTCTTTTGCAGCGTGATACCCCAACTTGTCCACATCCAACTTCATCCTTTCTGTCACCTCCCATTCGACCCCCTTAGCCACCCTCTCTGTAGTCCACTCCACTCCACTTCATTCCGTACGAGCTCCTGTCTTGCCAGCCATAGCCCCCTTTTGTATAGGCTCAGGAGCAACCACAAAATCCCCCACCCACTCCTAATGTGGGCTCCTACAAAACCCCTCTTCACCACCTGCCATGTCAGTGTAAGATCAGGCTTTGCCCTCCCCACCACCTTTTTTGCCTTAGCCCAGAGCTGTCTGGTAAAACTGCACTCCCACATAACATGGTACGCTGTCTCCCCAGCACCACACGATGGTCTCGGGCACAGAGGAGACCGGCCCAGACCGTGCCTGTGTATCTTGTCTCGCACCGGTAGCGTTCTGTGCAAGCAGGCCCAGTTCAGATCCTTCAGCCCATTAGTTTGGCCTACTGCCTGAACACCCACCGTAACTGATGACGGTACCCCCAACAACGGAGACGGGTTTACCTTCCCTCTAACCACCCTGTACAGGACCCTTTGCTGCTTCCATATGCCATCTTCCAGGGCCTTAGGGTGAGCCCTCAGCCACTTGGCAACCCAGGCATAGTGCCACGGTAGCTGCTCTGACCTCGGACTTACATTGGACCAGTTCAGTATCCCTCTGGCAGCGTAAAAAAAGAAATATTTCATACCTAAACTAGCCGGATGCCCCACCTCTGAAGCCTTGTCCTGAAGCAGAGACGCCACAAAAATGGTGTCAAGTTTTAGGGGGAGGTCCGGCACATCCCTGCCACCCTCAGCCAAGCCCGACATCATGCGGCCACGTGCCACCCACTCATACCTCCCTCCCCATAGGAAATCGAAAATTGTTCTCGCCAGGGACCGTCTGATGGCGACCGGCAGAGGGAAAACATATGCCAGGTGGAGCACAGAGGAGAGCATGTCCGCCTTGAGCACAAGCACTTTACCCAGAAGTGTCAGCTTCCTGGCCTTCCACAATGCTAATCTGGACTTCAATCGCTGAAAACGCCCCTCCCAGTTGACGGTAGCACTATTCATTGGTTGGAATTGTACACCTAAGATCTTTATTGGCCCTTGACACACCGATAGTCCACCCGGAGCAACATCACGCCCCTTCCAACTCCCTTCACTGTACATTTGCCAATGTTGAGCCTAGCTCCTGAGACCCTTCCAAAATCCTCAAAACCTCCAAAGCTCTCACCACACACTCGTCACTGTCCAGCAACAATGTTGTGTCATCAGTGTACTGTGAAAGTTTCACCCGTAGGTCCCCTCCCCCTGGAACCAGGGTCACCCTCACACTGGCGTCTGCTCTGATGGCCTCTGCAGGGGAATGCAGGGGGGGTGCTGAAGCCCTTCCACACCTTCAACATCTGGGTGCAGCAGATCCGGGAACATCTGGGTGCAGCAGAACCTGGAACTGTCGACAACCAGTCCAGAAACCTAGTGGGTCCCGCACATATCGTGCAGCAGAAACCACATCAGAAAAGCGACCGAAAAATTCCTTTAATGCCAAGTCTGTCATAAAAGGGTTGAACATATGGACAGAAATTATCCTAAAGTTAGGTCTGTCCATATTTACCACCTCACACAAATTCAACGGGTGCTTGTTTGCCAATCTAGCACACCTTGCAGTGACAGCCTGATGAGTCTCAGCTGAAACAAATGAAACATCATACCCGGTTGCCTGCTGATGCCACTGAATACAAAAAACGTCCTCCACCGTCAGATTCAACTGGCCCTTGATGATTCTGGTGCAAAACAAATCCCTTGGCATCACTTCCCTGTCGCTGCTCCTCCACTGGAACCTCAAAGTCCTGCGCAGTCCCACCCAAGGAATTGACCGGCCCTGGTTGGCAAACGCCATGTTAGAAAAAGAAGAAAAAACACAGCGCGCGCTTCTCAAATGTACAAGTGTCAAGAACAGATTTTTTTTTTTTTTTTTATATTTTATTAGAAAAAATCAACAGTACAGTAACCATTATACTCCCAACACATGACTTGGCACTGTGTCCCCATTCGCATCCCCGCACCCCTGAAGTGAAACTGCCAATATCTCATGAAAGAAAAACAAACGACTCCAAAACAGAAAAACACAAGCAAAAGAAAGACACAATAAGAAAAACTGAAACATAACCTGTACCAGTGCACCATTATCTTTTATAGCAACCCAAAACCACCTTTCCACTTTTCTTTTGCAGCGTGATACCCCAACTTGTCCACATCCAACTTCATCCTTTCTGTCACCTCCCATTCGACCCCCTTAGCCACCCTCTCTGTACTCCACTCCACTCCACTTCATTCCGTACGAGCTCCTGTCTTGCCAGCCATAGCCCCCTTTTGTATAGGCTCAGGAGCAACCACAAAATCCCCCACCCACTCCTAATGTGGGCTCCTACAAAACCCCTCTTCACCACCTGCCATGTCAGTGTAAGATCAGGCTTTGCCCTCCCCACCACCTTTTTTGCCTTAGCCCAGAGCTGTCTGGTAAAACTGCACTCCCACATAACATGGTACGCTGTCTCCCCAGCACCACACGATGGTCTCGGGCACAGAGGAGACCGGCCCAGACCGTGCCTGTGTATCTTGTCTCGCACCGGTAGCGTTCTGTGCAAGCAGGCCCAGTTCAGATCCTTCAGCCCATTAGTTTGGCCTACTGCCTGAACACCCACCGTAACTGATGACGGTACCCCCAACAACGGAGACGGGTTTACCTTCCCTCTAACCACCCTGTACAGGACCCTTTGCTGCTTCCATATGCCATCTTCCAGGGCCTTAGGGTGAGCCCTCAGCCACTTGGCAACCCAGGCATAGTGCCACGGTAGCTGCTCTGACCTCGGACCTACATTGGACCAGTTTAGTACCCTCTGGCAGCGTATAAAAAGAAATATTTCATACCTAAACTAGCCGGATGCCCCACCTCTGAAGCCATGTCCTGAAGCAGAGACGCCACAAAAATGGTGTCAAGTTTTAGGGGGAGGTCCGGCACATCCCTGCCACCCTCAGCCAAGCCCGACATCATGCGGCCACGTGCCACCCACTCATACCTCCCTCCCCATAGGAAATCGAAAATTGTTCTCGCCTGGG
Organism: Channa argus; assembly: GCF_033026475.1. Classification (NCBI taxonomy): domain Eukaryota; kingdom Metazoa; phylum Chordata; class Actinopteri; order Anabantiformes; family Channidae; genus Channa; species Channa argus. Next base: position 488,771 of record NW_027125237.1, on the reverse strand, counting down.
GCCGTCTGATGGCGACCGGCAGAAGGAAAACATATGCCAGGTGGAGCACAGAGGAGAGCATGTCCACCTTGAGCACAAGCACTTTACCCAGAAGTGTCAGCTTCCTGGCCTTCCACAATGCTAATCTGGACTTCAATCGCTGAAAACGCCCCTCCCAGTTGACGGTAGCACTATTCATTGGTTGGAATTGTACACCTAAGTTCTTTATTGGCCCTTGACACACCGATAGTCCACCCGGAGCAACATCACGCCCCTTCCAACTCCCTTCACTGTACATTTGCCAATGTTGAGCCTAGCTCCTGAGACCCTTCCAAAATCCTCAAAACCTCCAAAGCTCTCACCACACACTCGTCACTGTCCAGCAACAATGTTGTGTCATCAGTGTACTGTGAAAGTTTCACCCGTAGGTCCCCTCCCCCTGGAACCAGGGTCACCCTCACACTGGCGTCTGCTCTGATGGCCTCTGCAGGGGAATGCAGGGGGGGTGCTGAAGCCCTTCCACACCTTCAACATCTGGGTGCAGCAGATCCGGGAACATCTGGGTGCAGCAGAACCTGGAACTGTCGACAACCAGTCCAGAAACCTAGTGGGTCCCGCACATATCGTGCAGCAGAAACCACATCAGAAAAGCGACCGAAAAATTCCTTTAATGCCAAGTCTGTCATAAAAGGGTTGAACATATGGACAGAAATTATCCTAAACCTAGGTCTGTCCATATTTACCACCTCACACAAATTCAACGGGTGCTTGTTTGCCAATCTAGCACACCTTGCAGTGACAGCCTGATGAGTCTCAGCTGAAACAAATGAAACATCATACCCGGTTGCCTGCTGATGCCACTGAATACAAAAAACGTCCTCCACCGTCAGATTCAACTGGCCCTTGATGATTCTGGTGCAAAACAAATCCCTTGGCATCACTTCCCTGTCGCTGCTCCTCCACTGGAACCTCAAAGTCCTGCGCAGTCCCACCCAAGGAATTGACCGGCCCTGGTTGGCAAACGCCATGTTAGAAAAAGAAGAAAAAACACAGCGCGCGCTTCTCAAATGTACAAGTGTCAAGAACAGATTTTTTTTTTTTTTTTTTTATATTTTATTAGAAAAAATCAACAGTACAGTAACCATTATACTCCCAACACATGACTTGGCACTGTGTCCCCATTCGCATCCCCGCACCCCTGAAGTGAAACTGCCAATATCTCATGAAAGAAAAACAAACGACTCCAAAACAGAAAAACACAAGCAAAAGAAAGACACAATAAGAAAAACTGAAACATAACCTGTACCAGTGCACCATTATCTTTTATAGCAACCCAAAACCACCTTTCCACTTTTCTTTTGCAGCGTGATACCCCAACTTGTCCACATCCAACTTCATCCTTTCTGTCACCTCCCATTCGACCCCCTTAGCCACCCTCTCTGTAGTCCACTCCACTCCACTTCATTCCGTACAAGCTCCTGTCTTGCCAGCCATAGCCCCTTTTTGTATAGGCTCAGGAGCAACCACAAAATCCCCCACCCACTCCTAATGTGGGCTCCTACAAAACCCCTCTTCACCACATGCCATGTCAGTGTAGGATCAGGCTTTGCCCTCCCCACCACCTTTTTTGCCTTAGCCCAGAGCTGTCTGGTAAAACTGCACTCCCACATAACATGGTACGCTGTCTCCCCAGCACCACACGATGGTCTCGGGCACAGAGGAGACCGGCCCAGACCGTGCCTGTGTATCTTGTCTCGCACCGGTAGCGTTCTGTGCAAGCAGGCCCAGTTCAGATCCTTCAGCCCATTAGTTTGGCCTACTGCCTGAACACCCACCGTAACTGATGACGGTACCCCCAACAACGGAGACGGGTTTACCTTCCCTCTAACCACCCTGTACAGGACCCTTTGCTGCTTCCATATGCCATCTTCCAGGGCCTTAGGGTGAGCCCTCAGCCACTTGGCAACCCAGGCATAGTGCCACGGTAGCTGCTTTGACCTCGGACCTACATTGGACCAGTTTAGTACCCTCTGGCAGCGTATAAAAAGAAATATTTCATACCTAAACTAGCCGGATGCCCCACCTCTGAAGCCATGTCCTGAAGCAGAGACGCCACAAAAACGGTGTCAAGTTTCAGGGGGAGGTCCGGCACATCCCTGCCACCCTCAGCCAAGCCCGACATCATGCGGCCACGTGCCACCCACTCATACCTCCCTCCCCATAGGAAATTGAAAATTGTTCTCGCCAGGGGCCGTCTGATGGCGACCGGCAGAGGGAAAACAGAGTGGAGAGCATGTCCGCCTTGAGCACAAGCACTTTACCCAGAAGTGTCAGCTTCCTGGCATTCCACAATGCTAATCTGGACTTCACTCGCTGAAAACGCCCCTCCCAGTTGACGGTAGCACTATTCATTGGTTGGAATTGTACACCTAAGATCTGTATTGGCCTTTGACACACCGATAGTCCACCCGGAGCAACATCACGCCCCTTCCAACTCCCTTCACTGTACATTTGCCAATGTTGAGCCTAGCTCCTGAGACCCTTCAAAAATCCTCAAAACCTCCAAAGCTCTCACCACACACTCGTCACTGTCCAGCAACAATGTTGTGTCATCAGCGTACTGTGAAAGTTTCACCCGTAGGTCCCCTCCCCCTGGAACCAGGGTCACCCTCACACTGGCGTCTGCTCTGATGGCCTCTGCAGGGGAATGCAGGGGGGTGCTGAAGCCCTTCAACACCTTCAGCATCTGGGTGCAGCAGAACCGGGAACATCTGGGTGCAGCAGAACCTGGAACTGTCGACAACCGGTCCAGAAACCTAGTGGGTCCCGCACATATCGTGCAGCAGAAACCACATCAGAAAAGCGACCGAAAAATTCCTTTAATGCCAAGTCTGTCATAAAAGGGTTGAACATATGGACAGAAATTATCCTAAAGTTAGGTCTGTCCATATTTACGACCTCACACAAATTCAACGGGTGCTTGTTTGCCAATCTAGCACACCTTGCAGTGACAGCCTGATGAGTCTCAGCTGAAACAAATGAAACATCATACCCGGTTGCCTGCTGATGCCACTGAATACAAAAAACGTCCTCCACCGTCAGATTCAACTGGCCCTTGATGATTCTGGTGCAAAACAAATCCCTTGGCATCACTTCCCTGTCGCTGCTCCTCCACTGGAACCTCAAAGTCCTGCGCAGTCCCACCCAAGGAATTGACCGGCCCTGGTTGGCAAACGCCATGTTAGAAAAAGAAGAAAAAACACAGCGCGCGCTTCTCAAATGTACAAGTGTCAAGAACAGATTTTTTTTTTTATTTTTATATTTTATTAGAAAAAATCAACAGTACAGTAACCATTATACTCCCAACACATGACTTGGCACTGTGTCCCCATTCGCATCCCCGCACCCCTGAAGTGAAACTGCCAATATCTCATGAAAGAAAAACAAACGACTCCAAAACAGAAAAACACAAGTAAAAGAAAGACACAATAAGAAAAACTGAAACATAACCTGTACCAATGCACCATTATCTTTTATAGCAACCCAAAACCACCTTTCCACTTTTCTTTTGCAGCGTGATACCCCAACTTGTCCACATCCAACTTCATCCTTTCTGTCACCTCCCATTCGACCCCCTTAGCCACCCTCTCTGTACTCCACTCCACTCCACTTCATTCCGTACGAGCTCCTGTCTTGCCAGCCATAGCCCCCTTTTGTATAGGCTCAGGAGCAACCACAAAATCCCCCACCCACTCCTAATGTGGGCTCCTACAAAACCCCTCTCCACAACCTGCCATGACAGTGTAAGATCAGGCTTTGCCCTCCCCACCAACTTTTTTGCCTTAGCCCAGAGCTGTCTGGTAAAACTGCACTCCCACATAACATGGTACGCTGTCTCCCCAGAACCACACGATGGTCTCGGGCACAGAGGAGACCGGCCCAGACCGTGCCTGTGTATCTTGCCTCGCACCGGTAGCGTTCTGTGCAAGCAGGCCCAGTTCAGATCCTTCTGCCATTACTCAGGCCTACTGCCTGAACACCCACCCAAACTGATGACGGTACCCCCAACAACGGAGACGGGTTTACCTTCCCTCTAACCACCCTGTACAGGACCCTTTGCTGCTTCCATATGCCATCTTCCAGGGCCTCAGGGTGAGCCCTCAGCCACTTGGCAACCCAGGCATAGTGCCACGGTAGCTGCTCTGACCTCGGACTTACATTGGACCAGTTCAGTATCCCTCTGGCAGCGTATAAAAAGAAATATTTCATACCTAAACTAGCCGGATGCCCCACCTCTGAAGCCATGTCCTGAAGCAGAGACGCCACAAAAATGGTGTCAAGTTTCAGGGGGAGGTCCGGCACATCCCTGCCACCCTCAGCCAAGCCCGACATCATGCGGCCACGTGCCACCCACTCATACCTCCCTCCCCATAGGAAATCGAAAATTGTTCTCGCCAGGGGCCGTCTGATGGCGACCGGCAGAGGGAAAACATATGCCAGGTGGAGCACAGAGGAGAGCATGTCCGCCTTGAGCACAAGCACTTTACCCAGAAGTGTCAGCTTCCTGGCCTTCCACAATGCTAATCTGGACTTCAATGGCTGAAAACGCCCCTCCCAGTTGACGGTAGCACTATTCATTGGTTGGAATTGTACACCTAAGATCTTTATTGGCCCTTGACACACCGATAGTCCACCCGGAGCAACATCACGCCCCTTCCAACTCCCTTCACTGTACATTTGCCAATGTTGAGCCTAGCTCCTGAGACCCTTCCAAAATCCTCAAAACCTCCAAAGCTCTCACCACACACTCGTCACTGTCCAGCAACAATGTTGTGTCATCAGTGTACTGTGAAAGTTTCACCCGTAGGTCCCCTCCCCCTGGAACCAGGGTCACCCTCACACTGGCGTCTGCTCTGATGGCCTCTGCAGGGGAATGCAGGGGGGGTGCTGAAGCCCTTCCACACCTTCAGCATCTGGGTGCAGCAGAACCGGGAACATCTGGGTGCAGCAGAACCTGGAACTGTCGACAACCAGTCCAGAAACCTAGTGGGTCCCGCACATATCGTGCAGCAGAAACCACATCAGAAAAGCGACCGAAAAATTCCTTTAATGCCAAGTCTGTCATAAAAGGGTTGAACATATGGACAGAAATTATCCTAAAGTTAGGTCTGTCCATATTTACCACCTCACACAAATTCAACGGGTGCTTGTTTGCCAATCTAGCACACCTTGCAGTGACAGCCTGATGAGTCTCAGCTGAAACAAATGAAACATCATACCCGGTTGCCTGCTGATGCCACTGAATACAAAAAACGTCCTCCACCGTCAGATTCAACTGGCCCTTGATGATTCTGGTGCAAAACAAATCCCTTGGCATCACTTCCCTGTCGCTGCTCCTCCACTGGAACCTCAAAGTCCTGCGCAGTCCCACCCAAGGAATTGACCGGCCCTGGTTGGCAAACGCCATGTTAGAAAAAGAAGAAAAAACACAGCCCGCGCTTCTCAAATGTACAAGTGTCAAGAACAGATTTTTTTTTTTTTTTTTTATATTTTATTAGAAAAAAATCAACAGTACAGTAACCATTATACTCCCAACACATGACTTGGCACTGTGTCCCCATTCGCATCCCCGCACCCCTGAAGTGAAACTGCCAATATCTCATGAAAGAAAAACAAACGACTCCAAAACAGAAAAACACAAGCAAAAGAAAGACACAATAAGAAAAACTGAAACATAACCTGTACCAGTGCACCATTATCTTTTATAGCAACCCAAAACCACCTTTCCACTTTTCTTTTGCAGCGTGATACCCCAACTTGTCCACATCCAACTTCATCCTTTCTGTCACCTCCCATTCGACCCCCTTAGCCACCCTCTCTGTAGTCCACTCCACTCCACTTCATTCCGTATGAGCTCCTGTCTTGCCAGCCATAGCCCCCTTTTGTATAGGCTCAGGAGCAACCACAAAATCCCCCACCCACTCCTAATGTGGGCTCCTACAAAACCCCTCTTCACCACCTGCCATGTCAGTGTAAGATCAGGCTTTGCCCTCCCCACCACCTTTTTTGCCTTAGCCCAGAGCTGTCTGGTAAAACTGCACTCCCACATAACATGGTACGCTGTCTCCCCAGCACCACACGATGGTCTCGGGCACAGAGGAGACCGGCCCAGACCGTGCCTGTGTATCTTGTCTCGCACCGGTAGCGTTCTGTGCAAGCAGGCCCAGTTCAGATCCTTCAGCCCATTAGTTTGGCCTACTGCCTGAACACCCACCGTAACTGATGACGGTACCCCCAACAACGGAGACGGGTTTACCTTCCCTCTAACCACCCTGTACAGGACCCTTTGCTGCTTCCATATGCCATCTTCCAGGGCCTTAGGGTGAGCCCTCAGCCACTTGGCAACCCAGGCATAGTGCCACGGTAGCTGCTCTGACCTCGGACTTACATTGGACCAGTTCAGTATCCCTCTGGCAGCGTAAAAAAAGAAATATTTCATACCTAAACTAGCCGGATGCCCCACCTCTGAAGCCTTGTCCTGAAGCAGAGACGCCACAAAAATGGTGTCAAGTTTTAGGGGGAGGTCCGGCACATCCCTGCCACCCTCAGCCAAGCCCGACATCATGCGGCCACGTGCCACCCACTCATACCTCCCTCCCCATAGGAAATCGAAAATTGTTCTCGCCAGGGACCGTCTGATGGCGACCGGCAGAGGGAAAACATATGCCAGGTGGAGCACAGAGGAGAGCATGTCCGCCTTGAGCACAAGCACTTTACCCAGAAGTGTCAGCTTCCTGGCCTTCCACAATGCTAATCTGGACTTCAATCGCTGAAAACGCCCCTCCCAGTTGACGGTAGCACTATTCATTGGTTGGAATTGTACACCTAAGATCTTTATTGGCCCTTGACACACCGATAGTCCACCCGGAGCAACATCACGCCCCTTCCAACTCCCTTCACTGTACATTTGCCAATGTTGAGCCTAGCTCCTGAGACCCTTCCAAAATCCTCAAAACCTCCAAAGCTCTCACCACACACTCGTCACTGTCCAGCAACAATGTTGTGTCATCAGTGTACTGTGAAAGTTTCACCCGTAGGTCCCCTCCCCCTGGAACCAGGGTCACCCTCACACTGGCGTCTGCTCTGATGGCCTCTGCAGGGGAATGCAGGGGGGGTGCTGAAGCCCTTCCACACCTTCAACATCTGGGTGCAGCAGATCCGGGAACATCTGGGTGCAGCAGAACCTGGAACTGTCGACAACCAGTCCAGAAACCTAGTGGGTCCCGCACATATCGTGCAGCAGAAACCACATCAGAAAAGCGACCGAAAAATTCCTTTAATGCCAAGTCTGTCATAAAAGGGTTGAACATATGGACAGAAATTATCCTAAAGTTAGGTCTGTCCATATTTACCACCTCACACAAATTCAACGGGTGCTTGTTTGCCAATCTAGCACACCTTGCAGTGACAGCCTGATGAGTCTCAGCTGAAACAAATGAAACATCATACCCGGTTGCCTGCTGATGCCACTGAATACAAAAAACGTCCTCCACCGTCAGATTCAACTGGCCCTTGATGATTCTGGTGCAAAACAAATCCCTTGGCATCACTTCCCTGTCGCTGCTCCTCCACTGGAACCTCAAAGTCCTGCGCAGTCCCACCCAAGGAATTGACCGGCCCTGGTTGGCAAACGCCATGTTAGAAAAAGAAGAAAAAACACAGCGCGCGCTTCTCAAATGTACAAGTGTCAAGAACAGATTTTTTTTTTTATTTTTATATTTTATTAGAAAAAATCAACAGTACAGTAACCATTATACTCCCAACACATGACTTGGCACTGTGTCCCCATTCGCATCCCCGCACCCCTGAAGTGAAACTGCCAATATCTCATGAAAGAAAAACAAACGACTCCAAAACAGAAAAACACAAGCAAAAGAAAGACACAATAAGAAAAACTGAAACATAACCTGTACCAGTGCACCATTATCTTTTATAGCAACCCAAAACCACCTTTTCACTTTTCTTTTGCAGCGTGATACCCCAACTTGTCCACATCCAACTTCATCCTTTCTGTCACCTCCCATTCGACCCCCTTAGCCACCCTCTCTGTACTCCACTCCACTCCACTTCATTCCGTACGAGCTCCTGTCTTGCCAGCCATAGCCCCCTTTTGTATAGGCTCAGGAGCAACCACAAAATCCCCCACCCACTCCTAATGTGGGCTCCTACAAAACCCCTCTTCACCACCTGCCATGTCAGTGTAAGATCAGGCTTTGCCCTCCCCACCACCTTTTTTGCCTTAGCCCAGAGCTGTCTGGTAAAACTGCACTCCCACATAACATGGTACGCTGTCTCCCCAGCACCACACGATGGTCTCGGGCACAGAGGAGACCGGCCCAGACCGTGCCTGTGTATCTTGTCTCGCACCGGTAGCGTTCTGTGCAAGCAGGCCCAGTTCAGATCCTTCAGCCCATTAGTTTGGCCTACTGCCTGAACACCCACCGTAACTGATGACGGTACCCCCAACAACGGAGACGGGTTTACCTTCCCTCTAACCACCCTGTACAGGACCCTTTGCTGCTTCCATATGCCATCTTCCAAGGCCTTAGGGTGAGCCCTCAGCCACTTGGCAACCCAGGCATAGTGCCACGGTAGCTGCTCTGACCTCGGACCTACATTGGACCAGTTTAGTACCCTCTGGCAGCGTATAAAAAGAAATATTTCATACCTAAACTAGCCGGATGCCCCACCTCTGAAGCCTTGTCCTGAAGCAGAGACGCCACAAAAATGGTGTCAAGTTTTAGGGGGAGGTCCGGCACATCCCTGCCACCCTCAGCCAAGCCCGACATCATGCGGCCACGTGCCACCCACTCATACCTCCCTCCCCATAGGAAATCGAAAATTGTTCTCGCCAGGGGCCGTCTGATGGCGACCGGCAGAGGGAAAACATATGCCAGGTGGAGCACAGAGGAGAGCATGTCCGCCTTGAGCACAAGCACTTTACCCAGAAGTGTCAGCTTCCTGGCCTTCCACAATGCTAATCTGGACTTCAATCGCTGAAAACGCCCCTCCCAGTTGACGGTAGCACTATTCATTGGTTGGAATTGTACACCTAAGATCTTTATTGGCCCTTGACACACCGATAGTCCACCCGGAGCAACATCACGCCCCTTCCAACTCCCTTCACTGTACATTTGCCAATGTTGAGCCTAGCTCCTGAGACCCTTCCAAAATCCTCAAAACCTCCAAAGCTCTCACCACACACTCGTCACTGTCCAGCAACAATGTTGTGTCATCAGTGTACTGTGAAAGTTTCACCCGTAGGTCCCCTCCCCCTGGAACCAGGGTCACCCTCACACTGGCGTCTGCTCTGATGGCCTCTGCAGGGGAATGCAGGGGGGGTGCTGAAGCCCTTCCACACCTTCAACATCTGGGTGCAGCAGATCCGGGAACATCTGGGTGCAGCAGAACCTGGAAATGTCGACAACCAGTCCAGAAACCTAGTGGGTCCCGCACATATCGTGCAGCAGAAACCACATCAGAAAAGCGACCGAAAAATTCCTTTAATGCCAAGTCTGTCATAAAAGGGTTGAACATATGGACAGAAATTATCCTAAACCTAGGTCTGTCCATATTTACCACCTCACACAAATTCAACGGGTGCTTGTTTGCCAATCTAGCACACCTTGCAGTGACAGCCTGATGAGTCTCAGCTGAAACAAATGAAACATCATACCCGGTTGCCTGCTGATGCCACTGAATACAAAAAACGTCCTCCACCGTCAGATTCAACTGGCCCTTGATGATTCTGGTGCAAAACAAATCCCTTGGCATCACTTCCCTGTCGCTGCTCCTCCACTGGAACCTCAAAGTCCTGCGCAGTCCCACCCAAGGAATTGACCGGCCCTGGTTGGCAAACGCCATGTTAGAAAAAGAAGAAAAAACACAGCGCGCGCTTCTCAAATGTACAAGTGTCAAGAACAGATTTTTTTTTTTTTTTTTATATTTTATTAGAAAAAATCAACAGTACAGTAACCATTATACTCCCAACACATGACTTGGCACTGTGTCCCCATTCGCATCCCCGCACCCCTGAAGTGAAACTGCCAATATCTCATGAAAGAAAAACAAACGACTCCAAAACAGAAAAACACAAGCAAAAGAAAGACACAATAAGAAAAACTGAAACATAACCTGTACCAGTGCACCATTATCTTTTATAGCAACCCAAAACCACCTTTCCACTTTTCTTTTGCAGCGTGATACCCCAACTTGTCCACATCCAACTTCATCCTTTCTGTCACCTCCCATTCGACCCCCTTAGCCACCCTCTCTGTAGTCCACTCCACTCCACTTCATTCCGTACAAGCTCCTGTCTTGCCAGCCATAGCCCCTTTTTGTATAGGCTCAGGAGCAACCACAAAATCCCCCACCCACTCCTAATGTGGGCTCCTACAAAACCCCTCTTCACCACATGCCATGTCAGTGTAGGATCAGGCTTTGCCCTCCCCACCACCTTTTTTGCCTTAGCCCAGAGCTGTCTGGTAAAACTGCACTCCCACATAACATGGTACGCTGTCTCCCCAGCACCACACGATGGTCTCGGGCACAGAGGAGACCGGCCCAGACCGTGCCTGTGTATCTTGTCTCGCACCGGTAGCGTTCTGTGCAAGCAGGCCCAGTTCAGATCCTTCAGCCCATTAGTTTGGCCTACTGCCTGAACACCCACCGTAACTGATGACGGTACCCCCAACAACGGAGACGGGTTTACCTTCCCTCTAACCACCCTGTACAGGACCCTTTGCTGCTTCCATATGCCATCTTCCAGGGCCTTAGGGTGAGCCCTCAGCCACTTGGCAACCCAGGCATAGTGCCACGGTAGCTGCTTTGACCTCGGACCTACATTGGACCAGTTTAGTACCCTCTGGCAGCGTATAAAAAGAAATATTTCATACCTAAACTAGCCGGATGCCCCACCTCTGAAGCCATGTCCTGAAGCAGAGACGCCACAAAAACGGTGTCAAGTTTCAGGGGGAGGTCCGGCACATCCCTGCCACCCTCAGCCAAGCCCGACATCATGCGGCCAAGTGCCACCCACTCATACCTCCCTCCCCATAGGAAATTGAAAATTGTTCTCGCCAGGGGCCGTCTGATGGCGACCGGCAGAGGGAAAACAGAGTGGAGAGCATGTCCGCCTTGAGCACAAGCACTTTACCCAGAAGTGTCAGCTTCCTGGCATTCCACAATGCTAATCTGGACTTCACTCGCTGAAAACGCCCCTCCCAGTTGACGGTAGCACTATTCATTGGTTGGAATTGTACACCTAAGATCTGTATTGGCCTTTGACACACCGATAGTCCACCCGGAGCAACATCACGCCCCTTCCAACTCCCTTCACTGTACATTTGCCAATGTTGAGCCTAGCTCCTGAGACCCTTCAAAAATCCTCAAAACCTCCAAAGCTCTCACCACACACTCGTCACTGTCCAGCAACAATGTTGTGTCATCAGCGTACTGTGAAAGTTTCACCCGTAGGTCCCCTCCCCCTGGAACCAGGGTCACCCTCACACTGGCGTCTGCTCTGATGGCCTCTGCAGGGGAATGCAGGGGGGTGCTGAAGCCCTTCAACACCTTCAGCATCTGGGTGCAGCAGAACCGGGAACATCTGGGTGCAGCAGAACCTGGAACTGTCGACAACCGGTCCAGAAACCTAGTGGGTCCCGCACATATCGTGCAGCAGAAACCACATCAGAAAAGCGACCGAAAAATTCCTTTAATGCCAAGTCTGTCATAAAAGGGTTGAACATATGGACAGAAATTATCCTAAAGTTAGGTCTGTCCATATTTACGACCTCACACAAATTCAACGGGTGCTTGTTTGCCAATCTAGCACACCTTGCAGTGACAGCCTGATGAGTCTCAGCTGAAACAAATGAAACATCATACCCGGTTGCCTGCTGATGCCACTGAATACAAAAAACGTCCTCCACCGTCAGATTCAACTGGCCCTTGATGATTCTGGTGCAAAACAAATCCCTTGGCATCACTTCCCTGTCGCTGCTCCTCCACTGGAACCTCAAAGTCCTGCGCAGTCCCACCCGAGGAATTGTCCGGCCCTGGTTGGCAAACGCCATGTTAGAAAAAGAAGAAAATACACAGCGCGCGCTTCTCAATTGTACAATTGACAAGAACAGATTTTTTTTTTTTTTTTTTTTTTTTTTTTTATTAGAAAAAATCAACAGTACAGTAACCATTATACTCCCAACACATGACTTGGCACTGTGTCCCCATTCGCATCCCCGCACCCCTGAAGTGAAACTGCCCATATGTCATGAAAGAAAAACAAACGACTCCAAAACAGAAAAACACAAGCAAAAGAAAGACACAATAAGAAAAACTGAAACATAACCTGTACCAGTGCACCATTATCTTTTATAGCAACCCAAAACCACCTTTCCACTTTTCTTTTGCAGCGTGATACCCCAACTTGTCCACATCCAACTTCATCCTTTCTGTCACCTCCCATTCGACCCCCTTAGCCACCCTCTCTGTAGTCCACTCCACTCCACTCCATTCCGTACGAGCTCCTGTCTTGCCAGCCATAGCCCCCTTTTGTATAGGCTCAGGAGCAACCACAAAATCCCCCACCCACTCCTAATGTGGGCTCTTACAAAACCCCTCTCCACCACCTGCCATGTCAGTGTAAGATCAGGCTTTGCCCTCCCCACAACCTTTTTTGCCTTAGCCCAGAGCTGTCTGGTAAAACTGCACTCCCACATAACATGGTACGCTGTCTCCCCAGCACCACACGATGGTCTCGGGCACAGAGGAGACCGGCCCAGACCGTGCCTGTGTATCTTGTCTCGCACCGGTAGCGTTCTGTGCAAGCAGGCCCAGTTCAGATCCTTCTGCCCATTACTCAGGCCTACTGCCTGAACACCCACCAAAACTGATGACGGTACCCCCAACAACGGAGACGGGTTTACCTTCCCTCTAACCACCCTGTACAGGAGCCTTTGCTGCTTCCATATGCCATCTTCCAGGGCCTCAGCGTGAGCCCTCAGCCACTTGGCAACCCAGGCATAGTGCCACGGTAGCTGCTCTGACCTCGGACTTACATTGGACCAGTTCAGTATCCCTCTGGCAGCGTATAAAAAGAAATATTTCATACCTAAACTAGCCGGATGCCCCACCTCTGAAGCCATGTCCTGAAGCAGAGACGCCACAAAAATGGTGTCAAGTTTCAGGGGGAGGTCCGGCACATCCCTGCCACCCTCAGCCAAGCCCGACATCATGCGGCCACGTGCCACCCACTCATACCTCCCTCCCCATAGGAAATCGAAAATTGTTCTCGCCAGGGGCCGTCTGATGGCGACCGGCAGAGGGAAAACATATGCCAGGTGGAGCACAGAGGAGAGCATGTCCGCCTTGAGCACAAGCACTTTACCCAGAAGTGTCAGCTTCCTGGCCTTCCACAATGCTAATCTGGACTTCAATCGCTGAAAACGCCCCTCCCAGTTGACGGTAGCACTATTCATTGTTTGGAATTGTACACCTAAGATCTTTATTGGCCCTTGACACACCGATAGTCCACCCGGAGCAACATCACGCCCCTTCCAACTCCCTTCACTGTACATTTGCCAATGTTGAGCCTAGCTCCTGAGACCCTTCCAAAATCCTCAAAACCTCCAAAGCTCTCACCACACACTCGTCACTGTCCAGCAACAATGTTGTGTCATCAGTGTACTGTGAAAGTTTCACCCGTAGGTCCCCTCCCCCTGGAACCAGGGTCACCCTCACACTGGCGTCTGCTCTGATGGCCTCTGCAGGGGAATGCAGGGGGGGTGCTGAAGCCCTTCCACACCTTCAGCATCTGGGTGCAGCAGAACCGGGAACATCTGGGTGCAGCAGAACCTGGAACTGTCGACAACCAGTCCAGAAACCTAGTGGGTCCCGCACATATCGTGCAGCAGAAACCACATCAGAAAAGCGACCGAAAAATTCCTTTAATGCCAAGTCTGTCATAAAAGGGTTGAACATATGGACAGAAATTATCCTAAAGTTAGGTCTGTCCATATTTACCACCTCACACAAATTCAACGGGTGCTTGTTTGCCAATCTAGCACACCTTGCAGTGACAGCCTGATGAGTCTCAGCTGAAACAAATGAAACATCATACCCGGTTGCCTGCTGATGCCACTGAATACAAAAAACGTCCTCCACCGTCAGATTCAACTGGCCCTTGATGATTCTGGTGCAAAACAAATCCCTTGGCATCACTTCCCTGTCGCTGCTCCTCCACTGGAACCTCAAAGTCCTGCGCAGTCCCACCCAAGGAATTGACCGGCCCTGGTTGGCAAACGCCATGTTAGAAAAAGAAGAAAAAACACAGCCCGCGCTTCTCAAATGTACAAGTGTCAAGAACAGATTTTTTTTTTTTTTTTTTATATATATTTTATTAGAAAAAAATCAACAGTACAGTAACCATTATACTCCCAACACATGACTTGGCACTGTGTCCCCATTCGCATCCCCGCACCCCTGAAGTGAAACTGCCAATATCTCATGAAAGAAAAACAAACGACTCCAAAACAGAAAAACACAAGCAAAAGAAAGACACAATAAGAAAAACTGAAACATAACCTGTACCAGTGCACCATTATCTTTTATAGCAACCCAAAACCACCTTTCCACTTTTCTTTTGCAGCGTGATACCCCAACTTGTCCACATCCAACTTCATCCTTTCTGTCACCTCCCATTCGACCCCCTTAGCCACCCTCTCTGTAGTCCACTCCACTCCACTTCATTCCGTACGAGCTCCTGTCTTGCCAGCCATAGCCCCCTTTTGTATAGGCTCAGGAGCAACCACAAAATCCCCCACCCACTCCTAATGTGGGCTCCTACAAAACCCCTCTTCACCACCTGCCATGTCAGTGTAAGATCAGGCTTTGCCCTCCCCACCACCTTTTTTGCCTTAGCCCAGAGCTGTCTGGTAAAACTGCACTCCCACATAACATGGTACGCTGTCTCCCCAGCACCACACGATGGTCTCGGGCACAGAGGAGACCGGCCCAGACCGTGCCTGTGTATCTTGTCTCGCACCGGTAGCGTTCTGTGCAAGCAGGCCCAGTTCAGATCCTTCAGCCCATTAGTTTGGCCTACTGCCTGAACACCCACCGTAACTGATGACGGTACCCCCAACAACGGAGACGGGTTTACCTTCCCTCTAACCACCCTGTACAGGACCCTTTGCTGCTTCCATATGCCATCTTCCAGGGCCTTAGGGTGAGCCCTCAGCCACTTGGCAACCCAGGCATAGTGCCACGGTAGCTGCTCTGACCTCGGACTTACATTGGACCAGTTCAGTATCCCTCTGGCAGCGTAAAAAAAGAAATATTTCATACCTAAACTAGCCGGATGCCCCACCTCTGAAGCCTTGTCCTGAAGCAGAGACGCCACAAAAATGGTGTCAAGTTTTAGGGGGAGGTCCGGCACATCCCTGCCACCCTCAGCCAAGCCCGACATCATGCGGCCACGTGCCACCCACTCATACCTCCCTCCCCATAGGAAATCGAAAATTGTTCTCGCCAGGGACCGTCTGATGGCGACCGGCAGAGGGAAAACATATGCCAGGTGGAGCACAGAGGAGAGCATGTCCGCCTTGAGCACAAGCACTTTACCCAGAAGTGTCAGCTTCCTGGCCTTCCACAATGCTAATCTGGACTTCAATCGCTGAAAACGCCCCTCCCAGTTGACGGTAGCACTATTCATTGGTTGGAATTGTACACCTAAGATCTTTATTGGCCCTTGACACACCGATAGTCCACCCGGAGCAACATCACGCCCCTTCCAACTCCCTTCACTGTACATTTGCCAATGTTGAGCCTAGCTCCTGAGACCCTTCCAAAATCCTCAAAACCTCCAAAGCTCTCACCACACACTCGTCACTGTCCAGCAACAATGTTGTGTCATCAGTGTACTGTGAAAGTTTCACCCGTAGGTCCCCTCCCCCTGGAACCAGGGTCACCCTCACACTGGCGTCTGCTCTGATGGCCTCTGCAGGGGAATGCAGGGGGGGTGCTGAAGCCCTTCCACACCTTCAACATCTGGGTGCAGCAGATCCGGGAACATCTGGGTGCAGCAGAACCTGGAACTGTCGACAACCAGTCCAGAAACCTAGTGGGTCCCGCACATATCGTGCAGCAGAAACCACATCAGAAAAGCGACCGAAAAATTCCTTTAATGCCAAGTCTGTCATAAAAGGGTTGAACATATGGACAGAAATTATCCTAAAGTTAGGTCTGTCCATATTTACCACCTCACACAAATTCAACGGGTGCTTGTTTGCCAATCTAGCACACCTTGCAGTGACAGCCTGATGAGTCTCAGCTGAAACAAATGAAACATCATACCCGGTTGCCTGCTGATGCCACTGAATACAAAAAACGTCCTCCACCGTCAGATTCAACTGGCCCTTGATGATTCTGGTGCAAAACAAATCCCTTGGCATCACTTCCCTGTCGCTGCTCCTCCACTGGAACCTCAAAGTCCTGCGCAGTCCCACCCAAGGAATTGACCGGCCCTGGTTGGCAAACGCCATGTTAGAAAAAGAAGAAAAAACACAGCGCGCGCTTCTCAAATGTACAAGTGTCAAGAACAGATTTTATTTTTTTTTTTTATATTTTATTAGAAAAAATCAACAGTACAGTAACCATTATACTCCCAACACATGACTTGGCACTGTGTCCCCATTCGCATCCCCGCACCCCTGAAGTGAAACTGCCAATATCTCATGAAAGAAAAACAAACGACTCCAAAACAGAAAAACACAAGCAAAAGAAAGACACAATAAGAAAAACTGAAACATAACCTGTACCAGTGCACCATTATCTTTTATAGCAACCCAAAACCACCTTTCCACTTTTCTTTTGCAGCGTGATACCCCAACTTGTCCACATCCAACTTCATCCTTTCTGTCACCTCCCATTCGACCCCCTTAGCCACCCTCTCTGTAGTCCACTCCACTCCACTTCATTCCGTACGAGCTCCTGTCTTGCCAGCCATAGCCCCCTTTTGTATAGGCTCAGGAGCAACCACAAAATCCCCCACCCACTCCTAATGTGGGCTCCTACAAAACCCCTCTTCACCACCTGCCATGTCAGTGTAAGATCAGGCTTTGCCCTCCCCACCACCTTTTTTGCCTTAGCCCAGAGCTGTCTGGTAAAACTGCACTCCCACATAACATGGTACGCTGTCTCCCCAGCACCACACGATGGTCTCGGGCACAGAGGAGACCGGCCCAGACCGTGCCTGTGTATCTTGTCTCGCACCGGTAGCGTTCTGTGCAAGCAGGCCCAGTTCAGATCCTTCAGCCCATTAGTTTGGCCTACTGCCTGAACACCCACCGTAACTGATGACGGTACCCCCAACAACGGAGACGGGTTTACCTTCCCTCTAACCACCCTGTACAGGACCCTTTGCTGCTTCCATATGCCATCTTCCAGGGCCTTAGGGTGAGCCCTCAGCCACTTGGCAACCCAGGCATAGTGCCACGGTAGCTGCTCTGACCTCGGACTTACATTGGACCAGTTCAGTATCCCTCTGGCAGCGTAAAAAAAGAAATATTTCATACCTAAACTAGCCGGATGCCCCACCTCTGAAGCCTTGTCCTGAAGCAGAGACGCCACAAAAATGGTGTCAAGTTTTAGGGGGAGGTCCGGCACATCCCTGCCACCCTCAGCCAAGCCCGACATCATGCGGCCACGTGCCACCCACTCATACCTCCCTCCCCATAGGAAATCGAAAATTGTTCTCGCCAGGGACCGTCTGATGGCGACCGGCAGAGGGAAAACATATGCCAGGTGGAGCACAGAGGAGAGCATGTCCGCCTTGAGCACAAGCACTTTACCCAGAAGTGTCAGCTTCCTGGCCTTCCACAATGCTAATCTGGACTTCAATCGCTGAAAACGCCCCTCCCAGTTGACGGTAGCACTATTCATTGGTTGGAATTGTACACCTAAGATCTTTATTGGCCCTTGACACACCGATAGTCCACCCGGAGCAACATCACGCCCCTTCCAACTCCCTTCACTGTACATTTGCCAATGTTGAGCCTAGCTCCTGAGACCCTTCCAAAATCCTCAAAACCTCCAAAGCTCTCACCACACACTCGTCACTGTCCAGCAACAATGTTGTGTCATCAGTGTACTGTGAAAGTTTCACCCGTAGGTCCCCTCCCCCTGGAACCAGGGTCACCCTCACACTGGCGTCTGCTCTGATGGCCTCTGCAGGGGAATGCAGGGGGGGTGCTGAAGCCCTTCCACACCTTCAACATCTGGGTGCAGCAGATCCGGGAACATCTGGGTGCAGCAGAACCTGGAACTGTCGACAACCAGTCCAGAAACCTAGTGGGTCCCGCACATATCGTGCAGCAGAAACCACATCAGAAAAGCGACCGAAAAATTCCTTTAATGCCAAGTCTGTCATAAAAGGGTTGAACATATGGACAGAAATTATCCTAAAGTTAGGTCTGTCCATATTTACCACCTCACACAAATTCAACGGGTGCTTGTTTGCCAATCTAGCACACCTTGCAGTGACAGCCTGATGAGTCTCAGCTGAAACAAATGAAACATCATACCCGGTTGCCTGCTGATGCCACTGAATACAAAAAACGTCCTCCACCGTCAGATTCAACTGGCCCTTGATGATTCTGGTGCAAAACAAATCCCTTGGCATCACTTCCCTGTCGCTGCTCCTCCACTGGAACCTCAAAGTCCTGCGCAGTCCCACCCAAGGAATTGACCGGCCCTGGTTGGCAAACGCCATGTTAGAAAAAGAAGAAAAAACACAGCGCGCGCTTCTCAAATGTACAAGTGTCAAGAACAGATTTTTTTTTTTATTTTTATATTTTATTAGAAAAAATCAACAGTACAGTAACCATTATACTCCCAACACATGACTTGGCACTGTGTCCCCATTCGCATCCCCGCACCCCTGAAGTGAAACTGCCAATATCTCATGAAAGAAAAACAAACGACTCCAAAACAGAAAAACACAAGCAAAAGAAAGACACAATAAGAAAAACTGAAACATAACCTGTACCAGTGCACCATTATCTTTTATAGCAACCCAAAACCACCTTTTCACTTTTCTTTTGCAGCGTGATACCCCAACTTGTCCACATCCAACTTCATCCTTTCTGTCACCTCCCATTCGACCCCCTTAGCCACCCTCTCTGTACTCCACTCCACTCCACTTCATTCCGTACGAGCTCCTGTCTTGCCAGCCATAGCCCCCTTTTGTATAGGCTCAGGAGCAACCACAAAATCCCCCACCCACTCCTAATGTGGGCTCCTACAAAACCCCTCTTCACCACCTGCCATGTCAGTGTAAGATCAGGCTTTGCCCTCCCCACCACCTTTTTTGCCTTAGCCCAGAGCTGTCTGGTAAAACTGCACTCCCACATAACATGGTACGCTGTCTCCCCAGCACCACACGATGGTCTCGGGCACAGAGGAGACCGGCCCAGACCGTGCCTGTGTATCTTGTCTCGCACCGGTAGCGTTCTGTGCAAGCAGGCCCAGTTCAGATCCTTCAGCCCATTAGTTTGGCCTACTGCCTGAACACCCACCGTAACTGATGACGGTACCCCCAACAACGGAGACGGGTTTACCTTCCCTCTAACCACCCTGTACAGGACCCTTTGCTGCTTCCATATGCCATCTTCCAGGGCCTTAGGGTGAGCCCTCAGCCACTTGGCAACCCAGGCATAGTGCCACGGTAGCTGCTCTGACCTCGGACCTACATTGGACCAGTTTAGTACCCTCTGGCAGCGTATAAAAAGAAATATTTCATACCTAAACTAGCCGGATGCCCCACCTCTGAAGCCTTGTCCTGAAGCAGAGACGCCACAAAAATGGTGTCAAGTTTTAGGGGGAGGTCCGGCACATCCCTGCCACCCTCAGCCAAGCCCGACATCATGCGGCCACGTGCCACCCACTCATACCTCCCTCCCCATAGGAAATCGAAAATTGTTCTCGCCAGGGGCCGTCTGATGGCGACCGGCAGAGGGAAAACATATGCCAGGTGGAGCACAGAGGAGAGCATGTCCGCCTTGAGCACAAGCACTTTACCCAGAAGTGTCAGCTTCCTGGCCTTCCACAATGCTAATCTGGACTTCAATCGCTGAAAACGCCCCTCCCAGTTGACGGTAGCACTATTCATTGGTTGGAATTGTACACCTAAGATCTTTATTGGCCCTTGACACACCGATAGTCCACCCGGAGCAACATCACGCCCCTTCCAACTCCCTTCACTGTACATTTGCCAATGTTGAGCCTAGCTCCTGAGACCCTTCCAAAATCCTCAAAACCTCCAAAGCTCTCACCACACACTCGTCACTGTCCAGCAACAATGTTGTGTCATCAGTGTACTGTGAAAGTTTCACCCGTAGGTCCCCTCCCCCTGGAACCAGGGTCACCCTCACACTGGCGTCTGCTCTGATGGCCTCTGCAGGGGAATGCAGGGGGGGTGCTGAAGCCCTTCCACACCTTCAACATCTGGGTGCAGCAGATCCGGGAACATCTGGGTGCAGCAGAACCTGGAACTGTCGACAACCAGTCCAGAAACCTAGTGGGTCCCGCACATATCGTGCAGCAGAAACCACATCAGAAAAGCGACCGAAAAATTCCTTTAATGCCAAGTCTGTCATAAAAGGGTTGAACATATGGACAGAAATTATCCTAAACCTAGGTCTGTCCATATTTACCACCTCACACAAATTCAACGGGTGCTTGTTTGCCAATCTAGCACACCTTGCAGTGACAGCCTGATGAGTCTCAGCTGAAACAAATGAAACATCATACCCGGTTGCCTGCTGATGCCACTGAATACAAAAAACGTCCTCCACCGTCAGATTCAACTGGCCCTTGATGATTCTGGTGCAAAACAAATCCCTTGGCATCACTTCCCTGTCGCTGCTCCTCCACTGGAACCTCAAAGTCCTGCGCAGTCCCACCCAAGGAATTGACCGGCCCTGGTTGGCAAACGCCATGTTAGAAAAAGAAGAAAAAACACAGCGCGCGCTTCTCAAATGTACAAGTGTCAAGAACAGATTTTTTTTTTTTTTTTTATATTTTATTAGAAAAAATCAACAGTACAGTAACCATTATACTCCCAACACATGACTTGGCACTGTGTCCCCATTCGCATCCCCGCACCCCTGAAGTGAAACTGCCAATATCTCATGAAAGAAAAACAAACGACTCCAAAACAGAAAAACACAAGCAAAAGAAAGACACAATAAGAAAAACTGAAACATAACCTGTACCAGTGCACCATTATCTTTTATAGCAACCCAAAACCACCTTTCCACTTTTCTTTTGCAGCGTGATACCCCAACTTGTCCACATCCAACTTCATCCTTTCTGTCACCTCCCATTCGACCCCCTTAGCCACCCTCTCTGTAGTCCACTCCACTCCACTTCATTCCGTACAAGCTCCTGTCTTGCCAGCCATAGCCCCTTTTTGTATAGGCTCAGGAGCAACCACAAAATCCCCCACCCACTCCTAATGTGGGCTCCTACAAAACCCCTCTTCACCACATGCCATGTCAGTGTAGGATCAGGCTTTGCCCTCCCCACCACCTTTTTTGCCTTAGCCCAGAGCTGTCTGGTAAAACTGCACTCCCACATAACATGGTACGCTGTCTCCCCAGCACCACACGATGGTCTCGGGCACAGAGGAGACCGGCCCAGACCGTGCCTGTGTATCTTGTCTCGCACCGGTAGCGTTCTGTGCAAGCAGGCCCAGTTCAGATCCTTCAGCCCATTAGTTTGGCCTACTGCCTGAACACCCACCGTAACTGATGACGGTACCCCCAACAACGGAGACGGGTTTACCTTCCCTCTAACCACCCTGTACAGGACCCTTTGCTGCTTCCATATGCCATCTTCCAGGGCCTTAGGGTGAGCCCTCAGCCACTTGGCAACCCAGGCATAGTGCCACGGTAGCTGCTTTGACCTCGGACCTACATTGGACCAGTTTAGTACCCTCTGGCAGCGTATAAAAAGAAATATTTCATACCTAAACTAGCCGGATGCCCCACCTCTGAAGCCATGTCCTGAAGCAGAGACGCCACAAAAACGGTGTCAAGTTTCAGGGGGAGGTCCGGCACATCCCTGCCACCCTCAGCCAAGCCCGACATCATGCGGCCAAGTGCCACCCACTCATACCTCCCTCCCCATAGGAAATTGAAAATTGTTCTCGCCAGGGGCCGTCTGATGGCGACCGGCAGAGGGAAAACAGAGTGGAGAGCATGTCCGCCTTGAGCACAAGCACTTTACCCAGAAGTGTCAGCTTCCTGGCATTCCACAATGCTAATCTGGACTTCACTCGCTGAAAACGCCCCTCCCAGTTGACGGTAGCACTATTCATTGGTTGGAATTGTACACCTAAGATCTGTATTGGCCTTTGACACACCGATAGTCCACCCGGAGCAACATCACGCCCCTTCCAACTCCCTTCACTGTACATTTGCCAATGTTGAGCCTAGCTCCTGAGACCCTTCAAAAATCCTCAAAACCTCCAAAGCTCTCACCACACACTCGTCACTGTCCAGCAACAATGTTGTGTCATCAGCGTACTGTGAAAGTTTCACCCGTAGGTCCCCTCCCCCTGGAACCAGGGTCACCCTCACACTGGCGTCTGCTCTGATGGCCTCTGCAGGGGAATGCAGGGGGGTGCTGAAGCCCTTCAACACCTTCAGCATCTGGGTGCAGCAGAACCGGGAACATCTGGGTGCAGCAGAACCTGGAACTGTCGACAACCGGTCCAGAAACCTAGTGGGTCCCGCACATATCGTGCAGCAGAAACCACATCAGAAAAGCGACCGAAAAATTCCTTTAATGCCAAGTCTGTCATAAAAGGGTTGAACATATGGACAGAAATTATCCTAAAGTTAGGTCTGTCCATATTTACGACCTCACACAAATTCAACGGGTGCTTGTTTGCCAATCTAGCACACCTTGCAGTGACAGCCTGATGAGTCTCAGCTGAAACAAATGAAACATCATACCCGGTTGCCTGCTGATGCCACTGAATACAAAAAACGTCCTCCACCGTCAGATTCAACTGGCCCTTGATGATTCTGGTGCAAAACAAATCCCTTGGCATCACTTCCCTGTCGCTGCTCCTCCACTGGAACCTCAAAGTCCTGCGCAGTCCCACCCGAGGAATTGTCCGGCCCTGGTTGGCAAACGCCATGTTAGAAAAAGAAGAAAATACACAGCGCGCGCTTCTCAATTGTACAATTGACAAGAACAGATTTTTTTTTTTTTTTTTTTTTTTTTTTATTAGAAAAAATCAACAGTACAGTAACCATTATACTCCCAACACATGACTTGGCACTGTGTCCCCATTCGCATCCCCGCACCCCTGAAGTGAAACTGCCCATATGTCATGAAAGAAAAACAAACGACTCCAAAACAGAAAAACACAAGCAAAAGAAAGACACAATAAGAAAAACTGAAACATAACCTGTACCAGTGCACCATTATCTTTTATAGCAACCCAAAACCACCTTTCCACTTTTCTTTTGCAGCGTGATACCCCAACTTGTCCACATCCAACTTCATCCTTTCTGTCACCTCCCATTCGACCCCCTTAGCCACCCTCTCTGTAGTCCACTCCACTCCACTCCATTCCGTACGAGCTCCTGTCTTGCCAGCCATAGCCCCCTTTTGTATAGGCTCAGGAGCAACCACAAAATCCCCCACCCACTCCTAATGTGGGCTCTTACAAAACCCCTCTCCACCACCTGCCATGTCAGTGTAAGATCAGGCTTTGCCCTCCCCACAACCTTTTTTGCCTTAGCCCAGAGCTGTCTGGTAAAACTGCACTCCCACATAACATGGTACGCTGTCTCCCCAGCACCACACGATGGTCTCGGGCACAGAGGAGACCGGCCCAGACCGTGCCTGTGTATCTTGTCTCGCACCGGTAGCGTTCTGTGCAAGCAGGCCCAGTTCAGATCCTTCTGCCCATTACTCAGGCCTACTGCCTGAACACCCACCAAAACTGATGACGGTACCCCCAACAACGGAGACGGGTTTACCTTCCCTCTAACCACCCTGTACAGGAGCCTTTGCTGCTTCCATATGCCATCTTCCAGGGCCTCAGCGTGAGCCCTCAGCCACTTGGCAACCCAGGCATAGTGCCACGGTAGCTGCTCTGACCTCGGACTTACATTGGACCAGTTCAGTATCCCTCTGGCAGCGTATAAAAAGAAATATTTCATACCTAAACTAGCCGGATGCCCCACCTCTGAAGCCATGTCCTGAAGCAGAGACGCCACAAAAATGGTGTCAAGTTTCAGGGGGAGGTCCGGCACATCTCTGCCACCCTCAGCCAAGCCCGACATCATGCGGCCACGTGCCACCCACTCATACCTCCCTCCCCATAGGAAATCGAAAATTGTTCTCGCCAGGGGCCGTCTGATGGCGACCGGCAGAGGGAAAACATATGCCAGGTGGAGCACAGAGGAGAGCATGTCCGCCTTGAGCACAAGCACTTTACCCAGAAGTGTCAGCTTCCTGGCCTTCCACAATGCTAATCTGGACTTCAATCGCTGAAAACGCCCCTCCCAGTTGACGGTAGCACTATTCATTGTTTGGAATTGTACACCTAAGATCTTTATTGGCCCTTGACACACCGATAGTCCACCCGGAGCAACATCACGCCCCTTCCAACTCCCTTCACTGTACATTTGCCAATGTTGAGCCTAGCTCCTGAGACCCTTCCAAAATCCTCAAAACCTCCAAAGCTCTCACCACACACTCGTCACTGTCCAGCAACAATGTTGTGTCATCAGTGTACTGTGAAAGTTTCACCCGTAGGTCCCCTCCCCCTGGAACCAGGGTCACCCTCACACTGGCGTCTGCTCTGATGGCCTCTGCAGGGGAATGCAGGGGGGGTGCTGAAGCCCTTCCACACCTTCAGCATCTGGGTGCAGCAGAACCGGGAACATCTGGGTGCAGCAGAACCTGGAACTGTCGACAACCAGTCCAGAAACCTAGTGGGTCCCGCACATATCGTGCAGCAGAAACCACATCAGAAAAGCGACCGAAAAATTCCTTTAATGCCAAGTCTGTCATAAAAGGGTTGAACATATGGACAGAAATTATCCTAAAGTTAGGTCTGTCCATATTTACCACCTCACACAAATTCAACGGGTGCTTGTTTGCCAATCTAGCACACCTTGCAGTGACAGCCTGATGAGTCTCAGCTGAAACAAATGAAACATCATACCCGGTTGCCTGCTGATGCCACTGAATACAAAAAACGTCCTCCACCGTCAGATTCAACTGGCCCTTGATGATTCTGGTGCAAAACAAATCCCTTGGCATCACTTCCCTGTCGCTGCTCCTCCACTGGAACCTCAAAGTCCTGCGCAGTCCCACCCAAGGAATTGACCGGCCCTGGTTGGCAAACGCCATGTTAGAAAAAGAAGAAAAAACACAGCCCGCGCTTCTCAAATGTACAAGTGTCAAGAACAGATTTTTTTTTTTTTTTTTTTTATATATTTTATTAGAAAAAAATCAACAGTACAGTAACCATTATACTCCCAACACATGACTTGGCACTGTGTCCCCATTCGCATCCCCGCACCCCTGAAGTGAAACTGCCAATATCTCATGAAAGAAAAACAAACGACTCCAAAACAGAAAAACACAAGCAAAAGAAAGACACAATAAGAAAAACTGAAACATAACCTGTACCAGTGCACCATTATCTTTTATAGCAACCCAAAACCACCTTTCCACTTTTCTTTTGCAGCGTGATACCCCAACTTGTCCACATCCAACTTCATCCTTTCTGTCACCTCCCATTCGACCCCCTTAGCCACCCTCTCTGTAGTCCACTCCACTCCACTTCATTCCGTACGAGCTCCTGTCTTGCCAGCCATAGCCCCCTTTTGTATAGGCTCAGGAGCAACCACAAAATCCCCCACCCACTCCTAATGTGGGCTCCTACAAAACCCCTCTTCACCACCTGCCATGTCAGTGTAAGATCAGGCTTTGCCCTCCCCACCACCTTTTTTGCCTTAGCCCAGAGCTGTCTGGTAAAACTGCACTCCCACATAACATGGTACGCTGTCTCCCCAGCACCACACGATGGTCTCGGGCACAGAGGAGACCGGCCCAGACCGTGCCTGTGTATCTTGTCTCGCACCGGTAGCGTTCTGTGCAAGCAGGCCCAGTTCAGATCCTTCAGCCCATTAGTTTGGCCTACTGCCTGAACACCCACCGTAACTGATGACGGTACCCCCAACAACGGAGACGGGTTTACCTTCCCTCTAACCACCCTGTACAGGACCCTTTGCTGCTTCCATATGCCATCTTCCAGGGCCTTAGGGTGAGCCCTCAGCCACTTGGCAACCCAGGCATAGTGCCACGGTAGCTGCTCTGACCTCGGACTTACATTGGACCAGTTCAGTATCCCTCTGGCAGCGTAAAAAAAGAAATATTTCATACCTAAACTAGCCGGATGCCCCACCTCTGAAGCTTTGTCCTGAAGCAGAGACGCCACAAAAATGGTGTCAAGTTTTAGGGGGAGGTCCGGCACATCCCTGCCACCCTCAGCCAAGCCCGACATCATGCGGCCACGTGCCACCCACTCATACCTCCCTCCCCATAGGAAATCGAAAATTGTTCTCGCCAGGGACCGTCTGATGGCGACCGGCAGAGGGAAAACATATGCCAGGTGGAGCACAGAGGAGAGCATGTCCGCCTTGAGCACAAGCACTTTACCCAGAAGTGTCAGCTTCCTGGCCTTCCACAATGCTAATCTGGACTTCAATCGCTGAAAACGCCCCTCCCAGTTGACGGTAGCACTATTCATTGGTTGGAATTGTACACCTAAGATCTTTATTGGCCCTTGACACACCGATAGTCCACCCGGAGCAACATCACGCCCCTTCCAACTCCCTTCACTGTACATTTGCCAATGTTGAGCCTAGCTCCTGAGACCCTTCCAAAATCCTCAAAACCTCCAAAGCTCTCACCACACACTCGTCACTGTCCAGCAACAATGTTGTGTCATCAGTGTACTGTGAAAGTTTCACCCGTAGGTCCCCTCCCCCTGGAACCAGGGTCACCCTCACACTGGCGTCTGCTCTGATGGCCTCTGCAGGGGAATGCAGGGGGGGTGCTGAAGCCCTTCCACACCTTCAACATCTGGGTGCAGCAGATCCGGGAACATCTGGGTGCAGCAGAACCTGGAACTGTCGACAACCAGTCCAGAAACCTAGTGGGTCCCGCACATATCGTGCAGCAGAAACCACATCAGAAAAGCGACCGAAAAATTCCTTTAATGCCAAGTCTGTCATAAAAGGGTTGAACATATGGACAGAAATTATCCTAAAGTTAGGTCTGTCCATATTTACCACCTCACACAAATTCAACGGGTGCTTGTTTGCCAATCTAGCACACCTTGCAGTGACAGCCTGATGAGTCTCAGCTGAAACAAATGAAACATCATACCCGGTTGCCTGCTGATGCCACTGAATACAAAAAACGTCCTCCACCGTCAGATTCAACTGGCCCTTGATGATTCTGGTGCAAAACAAATCCCTTGGCATCACTTCCCTGTCGCTGCTCCTCCACTGGAACCTCAAAGTCCTGCGCAGTCCCACCCAAGGAATTGACCGGTCCTGGTTGGCAAACGCCATGTTAGAAAAAGAAGAAAAAACACAGCGCGCGCTTCTCAAATGTACAAGTGTCAAGAACAGATTTTATTTTTTTTTTTTATATTTTATTAGAAAAAATCAACAGTACAGTAACCATTATACTCCCAACACATGACTTGGCACTGTGTCCCCATTCGCATCCCCGCACCCCTGAAGTGAAACTGCCAATATCTCATGAAAGAAAAACAAACGACTCCAAAACAGAAAAACACAAGCAAAAGAAAGACACAATAAGAAAAACTGAAACATAACCTGTACCAGTGCACCATTATCTTTTATAGCAACCCAAAACCACCTTTCCACTTTTCTTTTGCAGCGTGATACCCCAACTTGTCCACATCCAACTTCATCCTTTCTGTCACCTCCCATTCGACCCCCTTAGCCACCCTCTCTGTAGTCCACTCCACTCCACTTCATTCCGTACGAGCTCCTGTCTTGCCAGCCATAGCCCCCTTTTGTATAGGCTCAGGAGCAACCACAAAATCCCCCACCCACTCCTAATGTGGGCTCCTACAAAACCCCTCTTCACCACCTGCCATGTCAGTGTAAGATCAGGCTTTGCCCTCCCCACCACCTTTTTTGCCTTAGCCCAGAGCTGTCTGGTAAAACTGCACTCCCACATAACATGGTACGCTGTCTCCCCAGCACCACACGATGGTCTCGGGCACAGAGGAGACCGGCCCAGACCGTGCCTGTGTATCTTGTCTCGCACCGGTAGCGTTCTGTGCAAGCAGGCCCAGTTCAGATCCTTCAGCCCATTAGTTTGGCCTACTGCCTGAACACCCACCGTAACTGATGACGGTACCCCCAACAACGGAGACGGGTTTACCTTCCCTCTAACCACCCTGTACAGGACCCTTTGCTGCTTCCATATGCCATCTTCCAGGGCCTTAGGGTGAGCCCTCAGCCACTTGGCAACCCAGGCATAGTGCCACGGTAGCTGCTCTGACCTCGGACTTACATTGGACCAGTTCAGTATCCCTCTGGCAGCGTAAAAAAAGAAATATTTCATACCTAAACTAGCCGGATGCCCCACCTCTGAAGCCTTGTCCTGAAGCAGAGACGCCACAAAAATGGTGTCAAGTTTTAGGGGGAGGTCCGGCACATCCCTGCCACCCTCAGCCAAGCCCGACATCATGCGGCCACGTGCCACCCACTCATACCTCCCTCCCCATAGGAAATCGAAAATTGTTCTCGCCAGGGACCGTCTGATGGCGACCGGCAGAGGGAAAACATATGCCAGGTGGAGCACAGAGGAGAGCATGTCCGCCTTGAGCACAAGCACTTTACCCAGAAGTGTCAGCTTCCTGGCCTTCCACAATGCTAATCTGGACTTCAATCGCTGAAAACGCCCCTCCCAGTTGACGGTAGCACTATTCATTGGTTGGAATTGTACACCTAAGATCTTTATTGGCCCTTGACACACCGATAGTCCACCCGGAGCAACATCACGCCCCTTCCAACTCCCTTCACTGTACATTTGCCAATGTTGAGCCTAGCTCCTGAGACCCTTCCAAAATCCTCAAAACCTCCAAAGCTCTCACCACACACTCGTCACTGTCCAGCAACAATGTTGTGTCATCAGTGTACTGTGAAAGTTTCACCCGTAGGTCCCCTCCCCCTGGAACCAGGGTCACCCTCACACTGGCGTCTGCTCTGATGGCCTCTGCAGGGGAATGCAGGGGGGGTGCTGAAGCCCTTCCACACCTTCAACATCTGGGTGCAGCAGATCCGGGAACATCTGGGTGCAGCAGAACCTGGAACTGTCGACAACCAGTCCAGAAACCTAGTGGGTCCCGCACATATCGTGCAGCAGAAACCACATCAGAAAAGCGACCGAAAAATTCCTTTAATGCCAAGTCTGTCATAAAAGGGTTGAACATATGGACAGAAATTATCCTAAAGTTAGGTCTGTCCATATTTACCACCTCACACAAATTCAACGGGTGCTTGTTTGCCAATCTAGCACACCTTGCAGTGACAGCCTGATGAGTCTCAGCTGAAACAAATGAAACATCATACCCGGTTGCCTGCTGATGCCACTGAATACAAAAAACGTCCTCCACCGTCAGATTCAACTGGCCCTTGATGATTCTGGTGCAAAACAAATCCCTTGGCATCACTTCCCTGTCGCTGCTCCCCCACTGGAACCTCAAAGTCCTGCGCAGTCCCACCCAAGGAATTGACCGGCCCTGGTTGGCAAACGCCATGTTAGAAAAAGAAGAAAAAACACAGCGCGCGCTTCTCAAATGTACAAGTGTCAAGAACAGATTTTTTTTTTTATTTTTATATTTTATTAGAAAAAATCAACAGTACAGTAACCATTATACTCCCAACACATGACTTGGCACTGTGTCCCCATTCGCATCCCCGCACCCCTGAAGTGAAACTGCCAATATCTCATGAAAGAAAAACAAACGACTCCAAAACAGAAAAACACAAGCAAAAGAAAGACACAATAAGAAAAACTGAAACATAACCTGTACCAGTGCACCATTATCTTTTATAGCAACCCAAAACCACCTTTTCACTTTTCTTTTGCAGCGTGATACCCCAACTTGTCCACATCCAACTTCATCCTTTCTGTCACCTCCCATTCGACCCCCTTAGCCACCCTCTCTGTACTCCACTCCACTCCACTTCATTCCGTACGAGCTCCTGTCTTGCCAGCCATAGCCCCCTTTTGTATAGGCTCAGGAGCAACCACAAAATCCCCCACCCACTCCTAATGTGGGCTCCTACAAAACCCCTCTTCACCACCTGCCATGTCAGTGTAAGATCAGGCTTTGCCCTCCCCACCACCTTTTTTGCCTTAGCCCAGAGCTGTCTGGTAAAACTGCACTCCCACATAACATGGTACGCTGTCTCCCCAGCACCACACGATGGTCTCGGGCACAGAGGAGACCGGCCCAGACCGTGCCTGTGTATCTTGTCTCGCACCGGTAGCGTTCTGTGCAAGCAGGCCCAGTTCAGATCCTTCAGCCCATTAGTTTGGCCTACTGCCTGAACACCCACCGTAACTGATGACGGTACCCCCAACAACGGAGACGGGTTTACCTTCCCTCTAACCACCCTGTACAGGACCCTTTGCTGCTTCCATATGCCATCTTCCAGGGCCTTAGGGTGAGCCCTCAGCCACTTGGCAACCCAGGCATAGTGCCACGGTAGCTGCTCTGACCTCGGACCTGCATTGGACCAGTTTAGTACCCTCTGGCAGCGTATAAAAAGAAATATTTCATACCTAAACTAGCCGGATGCCCCACCTCTGAAGCCTTGTCCTGAAGCAGAGACGCCACAAAAATGGTGTCAAGTTTTAGGGGGAGGTCCGGCACATCCCTGCCACCCTCAGCCAAGCCCGACATCATGCGGCCACGTGCCACCCACTCATACCTCCCTCCCCATAGGAAATCGAAAATTGTTCTCGCCAGGGGCCGTCTGATGGCGACCGGCAGAGGGAAAACATATGCCAGGTGGAGCACAGAGGAGAGCATGTCCGCCTTGAGCACAAGCACTTTACCCAGAAGTGTCAGCTTCCTGGCCTTCCACAATGCTAATCTGGACTTCAATCGCTGAAAACGCCCCTCCCAGTTGACGGTAGCACTATTCATTGGTTGGAATTGTACACCTAAGATCTTTATTGGCCCTTGACACACCGATAGTCCACCCGGAGCAACATCACGCCCCTTCCAACTCCCTTCACTGTACATTTGCCAATGTTGAGCCTAGCTCCTGAGACCCTTCCAAAATCCTCAAAACCTCCAAAGCTCTCACCACACACTCGTCACTGTCCAGCAACAATGTTGTGTCATCAGTGTACTGTGAAAGTTTCACCCGTAGGTCCCCTCCCCCTGGAACCAGGGTCACCCTCACACTGGCGTCTGCTCTGATGGCCTCTGCAGGGGAATGCAGGGGGGGTGCTGAAGCCCTTCCACACCTTCAACATCTGGGTGCAGCAGATCCGGGAACATCTGGGTGCAGCAGAACCTGGAACTGTCGACAACCAGTCCAGAAACCTAGTGGGTCCCGCACATATCGTGCAGCAGAAACCACATCAGAAAAGCGACCGAAAAATTCCTTTAATGCCAAGTCTGTCATAAAAGGGTTGAACATATGGACAGAAATTATCCTAAACCTAGGTCTGTCCATATTTACCACCTCACACAAATTCAACGGGTGCTTGTTTGCCAATCTAGCACACCTTGCAGTGATAGCCTGATGAGTCTCAGCTGAAACAAATGAAACATCATACCCGGTTGCCTGCTGATGCCACTGAATACAAAAAACGTCCTCCACCGTCAGATTCAACTGGCCCTTGATGATTCTGGTGCAAAACAAATCCCTTGGCATCACTTCCCTGTCGCTGCTCCTCCACTGGAACCTCAAAGTCCTGCGCAGTCCCACCCAAGGAATTGACCGGCCCTGGTTGGCAAACGCCATGTTAGAAAAAGAAGAAAAAACACAGCGCGCGCTTCTCAAATGTACAAGTGTCAAGAACAGATTTTTTTTTTTTTTTTTATATTTTATTAGAAAAAATCAACAGTACAGTAACCATTATACTCCCAACACATGACTTGGCACTGTGTCCCCATTCGCATCCCCGCACCCCTGAAGTGAAACTGCCAATATCTCATGAAAGAAAAACAAACGACTCCAAAACAGAAAAACACAAGCAAAAGAAAGACACAATAAGAAAAACTGAAACATAACCTGTACCAGTGCACCATTATCTTTTATAGCAACCCAAAACCACCTTTCCACTTTTCTTTTGCAGCGTGATACCCCAACTTGTCCACATCCAACTTCATCCTTTCTGTCACCTCCCATTCGACCCCCTTAGCCACCCTCTCTGTAGTCCACTCCACTCCACTTCATTCCGTACAAGCTCCTGTCTTGCCAGCCATAGCCCCTTTTTGTATAGGCTCAGGAGCAACCACAAAATCCCCCACCCACTCCTAATGTGGGCTCCTACAAAACCCCTCTTCACCACATGCCATGTCAGTGTAGGATCAGGCTTTGCCCTCCCCACCACCTTTTTTGCCTTAGCCCAGAGCTGTCTGGTAAAACTGCACTCC
The DNA here is from genome assembly GCF_033026475.1 of Channa argus. Lineage (NCBI taxonomy): Eukaryota > Metazoa > Chordata > Actinopteri > Anabantiformes > Channidae > Channa > Channa argus. The sequence goes on along the minus strand of NW_027125237.1, from coordinate 455,971 downwards.
CACATAACATGGTACGCTGTCTCCCCAGCACCACACGATGGTCTCGGGCACAGAGGAGACCGGCCCAGACCGTGCCTGTGTATCTTGTCTCGCACCGGTAGCGTTCTGTGCAAGCAGGCCCAGTTCAGATCCTTCAGCCCATTAGTTTGGCCTACTGCCTGAACACCCACCGTAACTGATGACGGTACCCCCAACAACGGAGACGGGTTTACCTTCCCTCTAACCACCCTGTACAGGACCCTTTGCTGCTTCCATATGCCATCTTCCAGGGCCTTAGGGTGAGCCCTCAGCCACTTGGCAACCCAGGCATAGTGCCACGGTAGCTGCTTTGACCTCGGACCTACATTGGACCAGTTTAGTACCCTCTGGCAGCGTATAAAAAGAAATATTTCATACCTAAACTAGCCGGATGCCCCACCTCTGAAGCCATGTCCTGAAGCAGAGACGCCACAAAAACGGTGTCAAGTTTCAGGGGGAGGTCCGGCACATCCCTGCCACCCTCAGCCAAGCCCGACATCATGCGGCCAAGTGCCACCCACTCATACCTCCCTCCCCATAGGAAATTGAAAATTGTTCTCGCCAGGGGCCGTCTGATGGCGACCGGCAGAGGGAAAACAGAGTGGAGAGCATGTCCGCCTTGAGCACAAGCACTTTACCCAGAAGTGTCAGCTTCCTGGCATTCCACAATGCTAATCTGGACTTCACTCGCTGAAAACGCCCCTCCCAGTTGACGGTAGCACTATTCATTGGTTGGAATTGTACACCTAAGATCTGTATTGGCCTTTGACACACCAATAGTCCACCCGGAGCAACATCACGCCCCTTCCAACTCCCTTCACTGTACATTTGCCAATGTTGAGCCTAGCTCCTGAGACCCTTCAAAAATCCTCAAAACCTCCAAAGCTCTCACCACACACTCGTCACTGTCCAGCAACAATGTTGTGTCATCAGCGTACTGTGAAAGTTTCACCCGTAGGTCCCCTCCTCCTGGAACCAGGGTCACCCTCACACTGGCGTCTGCTCTGATGGCCTCTGCAGGGGAATGCAGGGGGGTGCTGAAGCCCTTCAACACCTTCAGCATCTGGGTGCAGCAGAACCGGGAACATCTGGGTGCAGCAGAACCTGGAACTGTCGACAACCGGTCCAGAAACCTAGTGGGTCCCGCACATATCGTGCAGCAGAAACCACATCAGAAAAGCGACCGAAAAATTCCTTTAATGCCAAGTCTGTCATAAAAGGGTTGAACATATGGACAGAAATTATCCTAAAGTTAGGTCTGTCCATATTTACGACCTCACACAAATTCAACGGGTGCTTGTTTGCCAATCTAGCACACCTTGCAGTGACAGCCTGATGAGTCTCAGCTGAAACAAATGAAACATCATACCCGGTTGCCTGCTGATGCCACTGAATACAAAAAACGTCCTCCACCGTCAGATTCAACTGGCCCTTGATGATTCTGGTGCAAAACAAATCCCTTGGCATCACTTCCCTGTCGCTGCTCCTCCACTGGAACCTCAAAGTCCTGCGCAGTCCCACCCGAGGAATTGTCCGGCCCTGGTTGGCAAACGCCATGTTAGAAAAAGAAGAAAATACACAGCGCGCGCTTCTCAATTGTACAATTGACAAGAACAGATTTTTTTTTTTTTTTTTTTTTTTTTTTTATTAGAAAAAATCAACAGTACAGTAACCATTATACTCCCAACACATGACTTGGCACTGTGTCCCCATTCGCATCCCCGCACCCCTGAAGTGAAACTGCCCATATGTCATGAAAGAAAAACAAACGACTCCAAAACAGAAAAACACAAGCAAAAGAAAGACACAATAAGAAAAACTGAAACATAACCTGTACCAGTGCACCATTATCTTTTATAGCAACCCAAAACCACCTTTCCACTTTTCTTTTGCAGCGTGATACCCCAACTTGTCCACATCCAACTTCATCCTTTCTGTCACCTCCCATTCGACCCCCTTAGCCACCCTCTCTGTAGTCCACTCCACTCCACTCCATTCCGTACGAGCTCCTGTCTTGCCAGCCATAGCCCCCTTTTGTATAGGCTCAGGAGCAACCACAAAATCCCCCACCCACTCCTAATGTGGGCTCTTACAAAACCCCTCTCCACCACCTGCCATGTCAGTGTAAGATCAGGCTTTGCCCTCCCCACAACCTTTTTTGCCTTAGCCCAGAGCTGTCTGGTAAAACTGCACTCCCACATAACATGGTACGCTGTCTCCCCAGCACCACACGATGGTCTCGGGCACAGAGGAGACCGGCCCAGACCGTGCCTGTGTATCTTGTCTCGCACCGGTAGCGTTCTGTGCAAGCAGGCCCAGTTCAGATCCTTCTGCCCATTACTCAGGCCTACTGCCTGAACACCCACCAAAACTGATGACGGTACCCCCAACAACGGAGACGGGTTTACCTTCCCTCTAACCACCCTGTACAGGAGCCTTTGCTGCTTCCATATGCCATCTTCCAGGGCCTCAGCGTGAGCCCTCAGCCACTTGGCAACCCAGGCATAGTGCCACGGTAGCTGCTCTGACCTCGGACTTACATTGGACCAGTTCAGTATCCCTCTGGCAGCGTATAAAAAGAAATATTTCATACCTAAACTAGCCGGATGCCCCACCTCTGAAGCCATGTCCTGAAGCAGAGACGCCACAAAAATGGTGTCAAGTTTCAGGGGGAGGTCCGGCACATCCCTGCCACCCTCAGCCAAGCCCGACATCATGCGGCCACGTGCCACCCACTCATACCTCCCTCCCCATAGGAAATCGAAAATTGTTCTCGCCAGGGGCCGTCTGATGGCGACCGGCAGAGGGAAAACATATGCCAGGTGGAGCACAGAGGAGAGCATGTCCGCCTTGAGCACAAGCACTTTACCCAGAAGTGTCAGCTTCCTGGCCTTCCACAATGCTAATCTGGACTTCAATCGCTGAAAACGCCCCTCCCAGTTGACGGTAGCACTATTCATTGTTTGGAATTGTACACCTAAGATCTTTATTGGCCCTTGACACACCGATAGTCCACCCGGAGCAACATCACGCCCCTTCCAACTCCCTTCACTGTACATTTGCCAATGTTGAGCCTAGCTCCTGAGACCCTTCCAAAATCCTCAAAACCTCCAAAGCTCTCACCACACACTCGTCACTGTCCAGCAACAATGTTGTGTCATCAGTGTACTGTGAAAGTTTCACCCGTAGGTCCCCTCCCCCTGGAACCAGGGTCACCCTCACACTGGCGTCTGCTCTGATGGCCTCTGCAGGGGAATGCAGGGGGGGTGCTGAAGCCCTTCCACACCTTCAGCATCTGGGTGCAGCAGAACCGGGAACATCTGGGTGCAGCAGAACCTGGAACTGTCGACAACCAGTCCAGAAACCTAGTGGGTCCCGCACATATCGTGCAGCAGAAACCACATCAGAAAAGCGACCGAAAAATTCCTTTAATGCCAAGTCTGTCATAAAAGGGTTGAACATATGGACAGAAATTATCCTAAAGTTAGGTCTGTCCATATTTACCACCTCACACAAATTCAACGGGTGCTTGTTTGCCAATCTAGCACACCTTGCAGTGACAGCCTGATGAGTCTCAGCTGAAACAAATGAAACATCATACCCGGTTGCCTGCTGATGCCACTGAATACAAAAAACGTCCTCCACCGTCAGATTCAACTGGCCCTTGATGATTCTGGTGCAAAACAAATCCCTTGGCATCACTTCCCTGTCGCTGCTCCTCCACTGGAACCTCAAAGTCCTGCGCAGTCCCACCCAAGGAATTGACCGGCCCTGGTTGGCAAACGCCATGTTAGAAAAAGAAGAAAAAACACAGCCCGCGCTTCTCAAATGTACAAGTGTCAAGAACAGATTTTTTTTTTTTTTTTTTTTATATATTTTATTAGAAAAAAATCAACAGTACAGTAACCATTATACTCCCAACACATGACTTGGCACTGTGTCCCCATTCGCATCCCCGCACCCCTGAAGTGAAACTGCCAATATCTCATGAAAGAAAAACAAACGACTCCAAAACAGAAAAACACAAGCAAAAGAAAGACACAATAAGAAAAACTGAAACATAACCTGTACCAGTGCACCATTATCTTTTATAGCAACCCAAAACCACCTTTCCACTTTTCTTTTGCAGCGTGATACCCCAACTTGTCCACATCCAACTTCATCCTTTCTGTCACCTCCCATTCGACCCCCTTAGCCACCCTCTCTGTAGTCCACTCCACTCCACTTCATTCCGTACGAGCTCCTGTCTTGCCAGCCATAGCCCCCTTTTGTATAGGCTCAGGAGCAACCACAAAATCCCCCACCCACTCCTAATGTGGGCTCCTACAAAACCCCTCTTCACCACCTGCCATGTCAGTGTAAGATCAGGCTTTGCCCTCCCCACCACCTTTTTTGCCTTAGCCCAGAGCTGTCTGGTAAAACTGCACTCCCACATAACATGGTACGCTGTCTCCCCAGCACCACACGATGGTCTCGGGCACAGAGGAGACCGGCCCAGACCGTGCCTGTGTATCTTGTCTCGCACCGGTAGCGTTCTGTGCAAGCAGGCCCAGTTCAGATCCTTCAGCCCATTAGTTTGGCCTACTGCCTGAACACCCACCGTAACTGATGACGGTACCCCCAACAACGGAGACGGGTTTACCTTCCCTCTAACCACCCTGTACAGGACCCTTTGCTGCTTCCATATGCCATCTTCCAGGGCCTTAGGGTGAGCCCTCAGCCACTTGGCAACCCAGGCATAGTGCCACGGTAGCTGCTCTGACCTCGGACTTACATTGGACCAGTTCAGTATCCCTCTGGCAGCGTAAAAAAAGAAATATTTCATACCTAAACTAGCCGGATGCCCCACCTCTGAAGCCTTGTCCTGAAGCAGAGACGCCACAAAAATGGTGTCAAGTTTTAGGGGGAGGTCCGGCACATCCCTGCCACCCTCAGCCAAGCCCGACATCATGCGGCCACGTGCCACCCACTCATACCTCCCTCCCCATAGGAAATCGAAAATTGTTCTCGCCAGGGACCGTCTGATGGCGACCGGCAGAGGGAAAACATATGCCAGGTGGAGCACAGAGGAGAGCATGTCCGCCTTGAGCACAAGCACTTTACCCAGAAGTGTCAGCTTCCTGGCCTTCCACAATGCTAATCTGGACTTCAATCGCTGAAAACGCCCCTCCCAGTTGACGGTAGCACTATTCATTGGTTGGAATTGTACACCTAAGATCTTTATTGGCCCTTGACACACCGATAGTCCACCCGGAGCAACATCACGCCCCTTCCAACTCCCTTCACTGTACATTTGCCAATGTTGAGCCTAGCTCCTGAGACCCTTCCAAAATCCTCAAAACCTCCAAAGCTCTCACCACACACTCGTCACTGTCCAGCAACAATGTTGTGTCATCAGTGTACTGTGAAAGTTTCACCCGTAGGTCCCCTCCCCCTGGAACCAGGGTCACCCTCACACTGGCGTCTGCTCTGATGGCCTCTGCAGGGGAATGCAGGGGGGGTGCTGAAGCCCTTCCACACCTTCAACATCTGGGTGCAGCAGATCCGGGAACATCTGGGTGCAGCAGAACCTGGAACTGTCGACAACCAGTCCAGAAACCTAGTGGGTCCCGCACATATCGTGCAGCAGAAACCACATCAGAAAAGCGACCGAAAAATTCCTTTAATGCCAAGTCTGTCATAAAAGGGTTGAACATATGGACAGAAATTATCCTAAAGTTAGGTCTGTCCATATTTACCACCTCACACAAATTCAACGGGTGCTTGTTTGCCAATCTAGCACACCTTGCAGTGACAGCCTGATGAGTCTCAGCTGAAACAAATGAAACATCATACCCGGTTGCCTGCTGATGCCACTGAATACAAAAAACGTCCTCCACCGTCAGATTCAACTGGCCCTTGATGATTCTGGTGCAAAACAAATCCCTTGGCATCACTTCCCTGTCGCTGCTCCTCCACTGGAACCTCAAAGTCCTGCGCAGTCCCACCCAAGGAATTGACCGGCCCTGGTTGGCAAACGCCATGTTAGAAAAAGAAGAAAAAACACAGCCCGCGCTTCTCAAATGTACAAGTGTCAAGAACAGATTTTATTTTTTTTTTTTATATTTTATTAGAAAAAATCAACAGTACAGTAACCATTATACTCCCAACACATGACTTGGCACTGTGTCCCCATTCGCATCCCCGCACCCCTGAAGTGAAACTGCCAATATCTCATGAAAGAAAAACAAACGACTCCAAAACAGAAAAACACAAGCAAAAGAAAGACACAATAAGAAAAACTGAAACATAACCTGTACCAGTGCACCATTATCTTTTATAGCAACCCAAAACCACCTTTCCACTTTTCTTTTGCAGCGTGATACCCCAACTTGTCCACATCCAACTTCATCCTTTCTGTCACCTCCCATTCGACCCCCTTAGCCACCCTCTCTGTACTCCACTCCACTCCACTTCATTCCGTACGAGCTCCTGTCTTGCCAGCCATAGCCCCCTTTTGTATAGGCTCAGGAGCAACCACAAAATCCCCCACCCACTCCTAATGTGGGCTCCTACAAAACCCCTCTTCACCACCTGCCATGTCAGTGTAAGATCAGGCTTTGCCCTCCCCACCACCTTTTTTGCCTTAGCCCAGAGCTGTCTGGTAAAACTGCACTCCCACATAACATGGTACGCTGTCTCCCCAGCACCACACGATGGTCTCGGGCACAGAGGAGACCGGCCCAGACCGTGCCTGTGTATCTTGTCTCGCACCGGTAGCGTTCTGTGCAAGCAGGCCCAGTTCAGATCCTTCAGCCCATTAGTTTGGCCTACTGCCTGAACACCCACCGTAACTGATGACGGTACCCCCAACAACGGAGACGGGTTTACCTTCCCTCTAACCACCCTGTACAGGACCCTTTGCTGCTTCCATATGCCATCTTCCAGGGCCTTAGGGTGAGCCCTCAGCCACTTGGCAACCCAGGCATAGTGCCACGGTAGCTGCTCTGACCTCGGACCTACATTGGACCAGTTTAGTACCCTCTGGCAGCGTATAAAAAGAAATATTTCATACCTAAACTAGCCGGATGCCCCACCTCTGAAGCCTTGTCCTGAAGCAGAGACGCCACAAAAATGGTGTCAAGTTTTAGGGGGAGGTCCGGCACATCCCTGCCACCCTCAGCCAAGCCCGACATCATGCGGCCACGTGCCACCCACTCATACCTCCCTCCCCATAGGAAATCGAAAATTGTTCTCGCCAGGGGCCGTCTGATGGCGACCGGCAGAGGGAAAACATATGCCAGGTGGAGCACAGAGGAGAGCATGTCCGCCTTGAGCACAAGCACTTTACCCAGAAGTGTCAGCTTCCTGGCCTTCCACAATGCTAATCTGGACTTCAATCGCTGAAAACGCCCCTCCCAGTTGACGGTAGCACTATTCATTGGTTGGAATTGTACACCTAAGATCTTTATTGGCCCTTGACACACCGATAGTCCACCCGGAGCAACATCACGCCCCTTCCAACTCCCTTCACTGTACATTTGCCAATGTTGAGCCTAGCTCCTGAGACCCTTCCAAAATCCTCAAAACCTCCAAAGCTCTCACCACACACTCGTCACTGTCCAGCAACAATGTTGTGTCATCAGTGTACTGTGAAAGTTTCACCCGTAGGTCCCCTCCCCCTGGAACCAGGGTCACCCTCACACTGGCGTCTGCTCTGATGGCCTCTGCAGGGGAATGCAGGGGGGGTGCTGAAGCCCTTCCACACCTTCAACATCTGGGTGCAGCAGATCCGGGAACATCTGGGTGCAGCAGAACCTGGAACTGTCGACAACCAGTCCAGAAACCTAGTGGGTCCCGCACATATCGTGCAGCAGAAACCACATCAGAAAAGCGACCGAAAAATTCCTTTAATGCCAAGTCTGTCATAAAAGGGTTGAACATATGGACAGAAATTATCCTAAACCTAGGTCTGTCCATATTTACCACCTCACACAAATTCAACGGGTGCTTGTTTGCCAATCTAGCACACCTTGCAGTGACAGCCTGATGAGTCTCAGCTGAAACAAATGAAACATCATACCCGGTTGCCTGCTGATGCCACTGAATACAAAAAACGTCCTCCACCGTCAGATTCAACTGGCCCTTGATGATTCTGGTGCAAAACAAATCCCTTGGCATCACTTCCCTGTCGCTGCTCCTCCACTGGAACCTCAAAGTCCTGCGCAGTCCCACCCAAGGAATTGACCGGCCCTGGTTGGCAAACGCCATGTTAGAAAAAGAAGAAAAAACACAGCGCGCGCTTCTCAAATGTACAAGTGTCAAGAACAGATTTTTTTTTTTTTTTTATATTTTATTAGAAAAAATCAACAGTACAGTAACCATTATACTCCCAACACATGACTTGGCACTGTGTCCCCATTCGCATCCCCGCACCCCTGAAGTGAAACTGCCAATATCTCATGAAAGAAAAACAAACGACTCCAAAACAGAAAAACACAAGCAAAAGAAAGACACAATAAGAAAAACTGAAACATAACCTGTACCAGTGCACCATTATCTTTTATAGCAACCCAAAACCACCTTTCCACTTTTCTTTTGCAGCGTGATACCCCAACTTGTCCACATCCAACTTCATCCTTTCTGTCACCTCCCATTCGACCCCCTTAGCCACCCTCTCTGTAGTCCACTCCACTCCACTTCATTCCGTACAAGCTCCTGTCTTGCCAGCCATAGCCCCTTTTTGTATAGGCTCAGGAGCAACCACAAAATCCCCCACCCACTCCTAATGTGGGCTCCTACAAAACCCCTCTTCACCACATGCCATGTCAGTGTAGGATCAGGCTTTGCCCTCCCCACCACCTTTTTTGCCTTAGCCCAGAGCTGTCTGGTAAAACTGCACTCCCACATAACATGGTACGCTGTCTCCCCAGCACCACACGATGGTCTCGGGCACAGAGGAGACCGGCCCAGACCGTGCCTGTGTATCTTGTCTCGCACCGGTAGCGTTCTGTGCAAGCAGGCCCAGTTCAGATCCTTCAGCCCATTAGTTTGGCCTACTGCCTGAACACCCACCGTAACTGATGACGGTACCCCCAACAACGGAGACGGGTTTACCTTCCCTCTAACCACCCTGTACAGGACCCTTTGCTGCTTCCATATGCCATCTTCCAGGGCCTTAGGGTGAGCCCTCAGCCACTTGGCAACCCAGGCATAGTGCCACGGTAGCTGCTTTGACCTCGGACCTACATTGGACCAGTTTAGTACCCTCTGGCAGCGTATAAAAAGAAATATTTCATACCTAAACTAGCCGGATGCCCCACCTCTGAAGCCATGTCCTGAAGCAGAGACGCCACAAAAACGGTGTCAAGTTTCAGGGGGAGGTCCGGCACATCCCTGCCACCCTCAGCCAAGCCCGACATCATGCGGCCAAGTGCCACCCACTCATACCTCCCTCCCCATAGGAAATTGAAAATTGTTCTCGCCAGGGGCCGTCTGATGGCGACCGGCAGAGGGAAAACAGAGTGGAGAGCATGTCCGCCTTGAGCACAAGCACTTTACCCAGAAGTGTCAGCTTCCTGGCATTCCACAATGCTAATCTGGACTTCACTCGCTGAAAACGCCCCTCCCAGTTGACGGTAGCACTATTCATTGGTTGGAATTGTACACCTAAGATCTGTATTGGCCTTTGACACACCGATAGTCCACCCGGAGCAACATCACGCCCCTTCCAACTCCCTTCACTGTACATTTGCCAATGTTGAGCCTAGCTCCTGAGACCCTTCAAAAATCCTCAAAACCTCCAAAGCTCTCACCACACACTCGTCACTGTCCAGCAACAATGTTGTGTCATCAGCGTACTGTGAAAGTTTCACCCGTAGGTCCCCTCCCCCTGGAACCAGGGTCACCCTCACACTGGCGTCTGCTCTGATGGCCTCTGCAGGGGAATGCAGGGGGGTGCTGAAGCCCTTCAACACCTTCAGCATCTGGGTGCAGCAGAACCGGGAACATCTGGGTGCAGCAGAACCTGGAACTGTCGACAACCGGTCCAGAAACCTAGTGGGTCCCGCACATATCGTGCAGCAGAAACCACATCAGAAAAGCGACCGAAAAATTCCTTTAATGCCAAGTCTGTCATAAAAGGGTTGAACATATGGACAGAAATTATCCTAAAGTTAGGTCTGTCCATATTTACGACCTCACACAAATTCAACGGGTGCTTGTTTGCCAATCTAGCACACCTTGCAGTGACAGCCTGATGAGTCTCAGCTGAAACAAATGAAACATCATACCCGGTTGCCTGCTGATGCCACTGAATACAAAAAACGTCCTCCACCGTCAGATTCAACTGGCCCTTGATGATTCTGGTGCAAAACAAATCCCTTGGCATCACTTCCCTGTCGCTGCTCCTCCACTGGAACCTCAAAGTCCTGCGCAGTCCCACCCGAGGAATTGTCCGGCCCTGGTTGGCAAACGCCATGTTAGAAAAAGAAGAAAATACACAGCGCGCGCTTCTCAATTGTACAATTGACAAGAACAGATTTTTTTTTTTTTTTTTTTTTTTTTTTTATTAGAAAAAATCAACAGTACAGTAACCATTATACTCCCAACACATGACTTGGCACTGTGTCCCCATTCGCATCCCCGCACCCCTGAAGTGAAACTGCCCATATGTCATGAAAGAAAAACAAACGACTCCAAAACAGAAAAACACAAGCAAAAGAAAGACACAATAAGAAAAACTGAAACATAACCTGTACCAGTGCACCATTATCTTTTATAGCAACCCAAAACCACCTTTCCACTTTTCTTTTGCAGCGTGATACCCCAACTTGTCCACATCCAACTTCATCCTTTCTGTCACCTCCCATTCGACCCCCTTAGCCACCCTCTCTGTAGTCCACTCCACTCCACTCCATTCCGTACGAGCTCCTGTCTTGCCAGCCATAGCCCCCTTTTTTATAGGCTCAGGAGCAACCACAAAATCCCCCACCCACTCCTAATGTGGGCTCCTACAAAACCCCTCTCCACCACCTGCCATGTCAGTGTAAGATCAGGCTTTGCCCTCCCCACAACCTTTTTTGCCTTAGCCCAGAGCTGTCTGGTAAAACTGCACTCCCACATAACATGGTACGCTGTCTCCCCAGCACCACACGATGGTCTCGGGCACAGAGGAGACCGGCCCAGACCGTGCCTGTGTATCTTGTCTCGCACCGGTAGCGTTCTGTGCAAGCAGGCCCAGTTCAGATCCTTCTGCCCATTACTCAGGCCTACTGACTGAACACCCACCAAAACTGATGACGGTACCCCCAACAACGGAGACGGGTTTACCTTCCCTCTAACCACCCTGTACAGGAGCCTTTGCTGCTTCCATATGCCATCTTCCAGGGCCTCAGCGTGAGCCCTCAGCCACTTGGCAACCCAGGCATAGTGCCACGGTAGCTGCTCTGACCTCGGACTTACATTGGACCAGTTCAGTATCCCTCTGGCAGCGTAAAAAAAGAAATATTTCATACCTAAACTAGCCGGATGCCCCACCTCTGAAGCCTTGTCCTGAAGCAGAGACGCCACAAAAATGGTGTCAAGTTTTAGGGGGAGGTCCGGCACATCCCTGCCACCCTCAGCCAAGCCCGACATCATGCGGCCACGTGCCACCCACTCATACCTCCCTCCCCATAGGAAATCGAAAATTGTTCTCGCCAGGGGCCGTCTGATGGCGACCGGCAGAGGGAAAACATATGCCAGGTGGAGCACAGAGGAGAGCATGTCCGCCTTGAGCACAAGCACTTTACCCAGAAGTGTCAGCTTCCTGGCCTTCCACAATGCTAATCTGGACTTCAATCGCTGAAAACGCCCCTCCCAGTTGACGGTAGCACTATTCATTGGTTGGAATTGTACACCTAAGATCTTTATTGGCCCTTGACACACCGATAGTCCACCCGGAGCAACATCACGCCCCTTCCAACTCCCTTCACTGTACATTTGCCAATGTTGAGCCTAGCTCCTGAGACCCTTCCAAAATCCTCAAAACCTCCAAAGCTCTCACCACACACTCGTCACTGTCCAGCAACAATGTTGTGTCATCAGTGTACTGTGAAAGTTTCACCCGTAGGTCCCCTCCCCCTGGAACCAGGGTCACCCTCACACTGGCGTCTGCTCTGATGGCCTCTGCAGGGGAATGCAGGGGGGGTGCTGAAGCCCTTCCACACCTTCAACATCTGGGTGCAGCAGATCCGGGAACATCTGGGTGCAGCAGAACCTGGAACTGTCGACAACCAGTCCAGAAACCTAGTGGGTCCCGCACATATCGTGCAGCAGAAACCACATCAGAAAAGCGACCGAAAAAATCCTTTAATGCCAAGTCTGTCATAAAAGGGTTGAACATATGGACAGAAATTATCCTAAAGTTAGGTCTGTCCATATTTACCACCTCACACAAATTCAACGGGTGCTTGTTTGCCAATCTAGCACACCTTGCAGTGACAGCCTGATGAGTCTCAGCTGAAACAAATGAAACATCATACCCGGTTTGCCTGCTGATGCCACTGAATACAAAAAACGTCCTCCACCGTCAGATTCAACTGGCCCTTGATGATTCTGGTGCAAAACAAATCCCTTGGCATCACTTCCCTGTCGCTGCTCCTCCACTGGAATCTCAAAGTCCTGCGCAGTCCCACCCAAGGAATTGACCGGCCCTGGTTGGCAAACGCCATGTTAGAAAAAGAAGAAAAAACACAGCGCGCGCTTCTCAAATGTACAAGTGTCAAGAACAGATTTTTTTTTTTTTTTTATATTTTATTAGAAAAAATCAACAGTACAGTAACCATTATACTCCCAACACATGACTTGGCACTGTGTCCCCATTCGCATCCCCGCACCCCTGAAGTGAAACTGCCCATATGTCATGAAAGAAAAACAAACGACTCCAAAACTGAAAAACACAAGCAAAAGAAAGACACAATAAGAAAAACTGAAACATAACCTGTACCAGTGCACCTTTATCTTTTATAGCAACCCAAAACCACCTTTCCACTTTTCTTTTGCAGCGTGATACCCCAACTTGTCCACATCCAACTTCATCCTTTCTGTCACCTCCCATTCGACCCCCTTAGCCACCCTCTCTGTAGTCCACTCCACTCCACTCCATTCCGTACGAGCTCCTGTCTTGCCAGCCATAGCCCCCTTTTGTATAGGCTCAGGAGCAACCACAAAATCCCCCACCCACTCCTAATGTGGGCTCTTACAAAACCCCTCTCCACCACCTGCCATGTCAGTGTAAGATCAGGCTTTGCCCTCCCCACAACCTTTTTTGCCTTAGCCCAGAGCTGTCTGGTAAAACTGCACTCCCACATAACATGGTACGCTGTCTCCCCAGCACCACACGATGGTCTCGGGCACAGAGGAGACCGGCCCAGACCGTGCCTGTGTATCTTGTCTCGCACCGGTAGCGTTCTGTGCAAGCAGGCCCAGTTCAGATCCTTCTGCCCATTACTCAGGCCTACTGCCTGAACACCCACCAAAACTGATGACGGTACCCCCAACAACGGAGACGGGTTTACCTTCCCTCTAACCACCCTGTACAGGAGCCTTTGCTGCTTCCATATGCCATCTTCCAGGGCCTCAGCGTGAGCCCTCAGCCACTTGGCAACCCAGGCATAGTGCCACGGTAGCTGCTCTGACCTCGGACTTACATTGGACCAGTTCAGTATCCCTCTGGCAGCGTATAAAAAGAAATATTTCATACCTAAACTAGCCGGATGCCCCACCTCTGAAGCCATGTCCTGAAGCAGAGACGCCACAAAAATGGTGTCAAGTTTCAGGGGGAGGTCCGGCACATCCCTGCCACCCTCAGCCAAGCCCGACATCATGCGGCCACGTGCCACCCACTCATACCTCCCTCCCCATAGGAAATCGAAAATTGTTCTCGCCAGGGGCCGTCTGATGGCGACCGGCAGAGGGAAAACATATGCCAGGTGGAGCACAGAGGAGAGCATGTCCGCCTTGAGCACAAGCACTTTACCCAGAAGTGTCAGCTTCCTGGCCTTCCACAATGCTAATCTGGACTTCAATCGCTGAAAACGCCCCTCCCAGTTGACGGTAGCACTATTCATTGTTTGGAATTGTACACCTAAGATCTTTATTGGCCCTTGACACACCGATAGTCCACCCGGAGCAACATCACGCCCCTTCCAACTCCCTTCACTGTACATTTGCCAATGTTGAGCCTAGCTCCTGAGACCCTTCCAAAATCCTCAAAACCTCCAAAGCTCTCACCACACACTCGTCACTGTCCAGCAACAATGTTGTGTCATCAGTGTACTGTGAAAGTTTCACCCGTAGGTCCCCTCCCCCTGGAACCAGGGTCACCCTCACACTGGCGTCTGCTCTGATGGCCTCTGCAGGGGAATGCAGGGGGGGTGCTGAAGCCCTTCCACACCTTCAGCATCTGGGTGCAGCAGAACCGGGAACATCTGGGTGCAGCAGAACCTGGAACTGTCGACAACCAGTCCAGAAACCTAGTGGGTCCCGCACATATCGTGCAGCAGAAACCACATCAGAAAAGCGACCGAAAAATTCCTTTAATGCCAAGTCTGTCATAAAAGGGTTGAACATATGGACAGAAATTATCCTAAAGTTAGGTCTGTCCATATTTACCACCTCACACAAATTCAACGGGTGCTTGTTTGCCAATCTAGCACACCTTGCAGTGACAGCCTGATGAGTCTCAGCTGAAACAAATGAAACATCATATCCGGTTGCCTGCTGATGCCACTGAATACAAAAAACGTCCTCCACCGTCAGATTCAACTGGCCCTTGATGATTCTGGTGCAAAACAAATCCCTTGGCATCACTTCCCTGTCGCTGCTCCTCCACTGGAACCTCAAAGTCCTGCGCAGTCCCACCCAAGGAATTGACCGGTCCTGGTTGGCAAACGCCATGTTAGAAAAAGAAGAAAAAACACAGCCCGCGCTTCTCAAATGTACAAGTGTCAAGAACAGATTTTTTTTTTTTTTTTTTATATTTTATTAGAAAAAAATCAACAGTACAGTAACCAACACATGACTTGGCACTGTGTCCCCATTCGCATCCCCGCACCCCTGAAGTGAAACTGCCAATATCTCATGAAAGAAAAACAAACGACTCCAAAACAGAAAAACACAAGCAAAAGAAAGACACAATAAGAAAAACTGAAACATAACCTGTACCAGTGCACCATTATCTTTTATAGCAACCCAAAACCACCTTTCCACTTTTCTTTTGCAGCGTGATACCCCAACTTGTCCACATCCAACTTCATCCTTTCTGTCACCTCCCATTCGACCCCCTTAGCCACCCTCTCTGTAGTCCACTCCACTCCACTTCATTCCGTACAAGCTCCTGTCTTGCCAGCCATAGCCCCTTTTTGTATAGGCTCAGGAGCAACCACAAAATCCCCCACCCACTCCTAATGTGGGCTCCTACAAAACCCCTCTTCACCACCTGCCATGTCAGTGTAGGATCAGGCTTTGCCCTCCCCACCACCTTTTTTGCCTTAGCCCAGAGCTGTCTGGTAAAACTGCACTCCCACATAACATGGTACGCTGTCTCCCCAGCACCACACGATGGTCTCGGGCACAGAGGAGACCGGCCCAGACCGTGCCTGTGTATCTTGTCTCGCACCGGTAGCGTTCTGTGCAAGCAGGCCCAGTTCAGATCCTTCAGCCCATTAGTTTGGCCTACTGCCTGAACACCCACCGTAACTGATGACGGTACCCCCAACAACGGAGACGGGTTTACCTTCCCTCTAACCACCCTGTACAGGACCCTTTGCTGCTTCCATATGCCATCTTCCAGGGCCTTAGGGTGAGCCCTCAGCCACTTGGCAACCCAGGCATAGTGCCACGGTAGCTGCTTTGACCTCGGACCTACATTGGACCAGTTTAGTACCCTCTGGCAGCGTATAAAAAGAAATATTTCATACCTAAACTAGCCGGATGCCCCACCTCTGAAGCCATGTCCTGAAGCAGAGACGCCACAAAAACGGTGTCAAGTTTCAGGGGGAGGTCCGGCACATCCCTGCCACCCTCAGCCAAGCCCGACATCATGCGGCCAAGTGCCACCCACTCATACCTCCCTCCCCATAGGAAATTGAAAATTGTTCTCGCCAGGGGCCGTCTGATGGCGACCGGCAGAGGGAAAACAGAGTGGAGAGCATGTCCGCCTTGAGCACAAGCACTTTACCCAGAAGTGTCAGCTTCCTGGCATTCCACAATGCTAATCTGGACTTCACTCGCTGAAAACGCCCCTCCCAGTTGACGGTAGCACTATTCATTGGTTGGAATTGTACAGCTAAGATCTGTATTGGCCCTTGACACACCGATAGTCCACCCGGAGCAACATCACGCCCCTTCCAACTCCCTTCACTGTACATTTGCCAATGTTGAGCCTAGCTCCTGAGACCCTTCAAAAATCCTCAAAACCTCCAAAGCTCTCACCACACACTCGTCACTGTCCAGCAACAATGTTGTGTCATCAGCGTACTGTGAAAGTTTCACCCGTAGGTCCCCTCCCCCTGGAACCAGGGTCACCCTCACACTGGCGTCTGCTCTGATGGCCTCTGCAGGGGAATGCAGGGGGGTGCTGAAGCCCTTCAACACCTTCAGCATCTGGGTGCAGCAGAACCGGGAACATCTGGGTGCAGCAGAACCTGGAACTGTCGACAACCGGTCCAGAAACCTAGTGGGTCATGCACATGTCGTGCAGCAGAAACCACATCAGAAAAGCGACCGAAAAATTCCTTTAATGCCAAGTCTGTCATAAAAGGGTTGAACATATGGACAGAAATTATCCTAAAGTTAGGTCTGTCCATATTTACCACCTCACACAAATTCAACGGGTGCTTGTTTGCCAATCTAGCACACCTTGCAGTGACAGCCTGATGAGTCTCAGCTGAAACAAATGAAACATCATACCCGGTTGCCTGCTGATGCCACTGAATACAAAAAACGTCCTCCACCGTCAGATTCAACTGGCCCTTGATGATTCTGGTGCAAAACAAATCCCTTGGCATCACTTCCCTGTCGCTGCTCCTCCACTGGAACCTCAAAGTCCTGCGCAGTCCCACCCGAGGAATTGTCCGGCCCTGGTTGGCAAACGCCATGTTAGAAAAAGAAGAAAATACACAGCGCGCGCTTCTCAATTGTACAATTGACAAGAACAGATTTTTTTTTTTTTTTTTTTTTTTTTTTATTAGAAAAAATCAACAGTACAGTAACCATTATACTCCCAACACATGACTTGGCACTGTGTCCCCATTCGCATCCCCGCACCCCTGAAGTGAAACTGCCCATATGTCATGAAAGAAAAACAAACGACTCCAAAACAGAAAAACACAAGCAAAAGAAAGACACAATAAGAAAAACTGAAACATAACCTGTACCAGTGCACTTTTATCTTTTATAGCAACCCAAAACCACCTTTCCACTTTTCTTTTGCAGCGTGATACCCCAACTTGTCCACATCCAACTTCATCCTTTCTGTCACCTCCCATTCGACCCCCTTAGCCACCCTCTCTGTAGTCCACTCCACTCCACTCCATTCCGTACGAGCTCCTGTCTTGCCAGCCATAGCCCCCTTTTGTATAGGCTCAGGAGCAACCACAAAATCCCCCACCCACTCCTAATGTGGGCTCCTACAAAACCCCTCTCCACCACCTGCCATGTCAGTGTAAGATCAGGCTTTGCCCTCCCCACAACCTTTTTTGCCTTAGCCCAGAGCTGTCTGGTAAAACTGCACTCCCACATAACATGGTACGCTGTCTCCCCAGCACCACACGATGGTCTCGGGCACAGAGGAGACCGGCCCAGACCGTGCCTGTGTATCTTGACTCGCACCGGTAGCGTTCTGTGCAAGCAGGCCCAGTTCAGATCCTTCTGCCCATTACTCAGGCCTACTGCCTGAACACCCACCAAAACTGATGACGGTACCCCCAACAACGGAGACGGGTTTACCTTCCCTCTAACCACCCTGTACAGGAGCCTTTGCTGCTTCCATATGCCATCTTCCAGGGCCTCAGCGTGAGCCCTCAGCCACTTGGCAACCCAGGCATAGTGCCACGGTAGCTGCTCTGACCTCGGACTTACATTGGACCAGTTCAGTATCCCTCTGGCAGCGTATAAAAAGAAATATTTCATACCTAAACTAGCCGGATGCCCCACCTCTGAAGCCATGTCCTGAAGCAGAGACGCCACAAAAATGGTGTCAAGTTTCAGGGGGAGGTCCGGCACCTCCCTGCCACCCTCAGCCAAGCCCGACATCATGCGGCCACGTGCCACCCACTCATACCTCCCTCCCCATAGGAAATTGAAAATTGTTCTCGCCAGGGGCCGTCTGATGGCGACCGGCAGAGGGAAAACATATGCCAGGTGGAGCACAGAGGAGAGCATGTCCGCCTTGAGCACAAGCACTTTACCCAGAAGTGTCAGCTTCCTGGCCTTCCACAATGCTAATCTGGACTTCAATCGCTGAAAACGCCCCTCCCAGTTGACGGTAGCACTATTCATTGTTTGGAATTGTACACCTAAGATCTTTATTGGCCCTTGACACACCGATAGTCCACCCGGAGCAACATCACGCCCCTTCCAACTCCCTTCACTGTACATTTGCCAATGTTGAGCCTAGCTCCTGAGACCCTTCCAAAATCCTCAAAACCTCCAAAGCTCTCACCACACACTCGTCACTGTCCAGCAACAATGTTGTGTCATCAGTGTACTGTGAAAGTTTCACCCGTAGGTCCCCTCCCCCTGGAACCAGGGTCACCCTCACACTGGCGTCTGCTCTGATGGCCTCTGCAGGGGAATGCAGGGGGGGTGCTGAAGCCCTTCCACACCTTCAGCATCTGGGTGCAGCAGAACCGGGAACATCTGGGTGCAGCAGAACCTGGAACTGTCGACAACCGGTCCAGAAACCTAGTGGGTCCCGCACATATCGTGCAGCAGAAACCCCATCAGAAAAGCGACCGAAAAATTCCTTTAATGCCAAGTCTGTCATAAAAGGGTTGAACATATGGACAGAAATTATCCTAAAGTTAGGTCTGTCCATATTTACCACCTCACACAAATTCAACGGGTGCTTGTTTGCCAATCTAGCACACCTTGCAGTGACAGCCTGATGAGTCTCAGCTGAAACAAATGAAACATCATACCCGGTTGCCTGCTGATGCCACTGAATACAAAAAACGTCCTCCACCGTCAGATTCAACTGGCCCTTGATGATTCTGGTGCAAAACAAATCCCTTGGCATCACTTCCCTGTCGCTGCTCCTCCACTGGAACCTCAAAGTCCTGCGCAGTCCCACCCAAGGAATTGACCGGTCCTGGTTGGCAAACGCCATGTTAGAAAAAGAAGAAAAAACACAGCCCGCGCTTCTCAAATGTACAAGTGTCAAGAACAGATTTTTTTTTTTTTTTTTTATATTTTATTAGAAAAAATCAACAGTACAGTAACCATTATACTCCCAACACATGACTTGGCACTGTGTCCCCATTCGCATCCCCGCACCCCTGAAGTGAAACTGCCAATATCTCATGAAAGAAAAACAAACGACTCCAAAACAGAAAAACACAAGCAAAAGAAAGACACAATAAGAAAAACTGAAACATAACCTGTACCAGTGCACCATTATCTTTTATAGCAACCCAAAACCACCTTTCCACTTTTCTTTTGCAGCGTGATACCCCAACTTGTCCACATCCAACTTCATCCTTTCTGTCACCTCCCATTCGACCCCCTTAGCCACCCTCTCTGTAGTCCACTCCACTCCACTTCATTCCGTACAAGCTCCTGTCTTGCCAGCCATAGCCCCTTTTTGTATAGGCTCAGGAGCAACCACAAAATCCCCCACCCACTCCTAATGTGGGCTCCTACAAAACCCCTCTTCACCACATGCCATGTCAGTGTAGGATCAGGCTTTGCCCTCCCCACCACCTTTTTTGCCTTAGCCCAGAGCTGTCTGGTAAAACTGCACTCCCACATAACATGGTACGCTGTCTCCCCAGCACCACACGATGGTCTCGGGCACAGAGGAGACCGGCCCAGACCGTGCCTGTGTATCTTGTCTCGCACCGGTAGCGTTCTGTGCAAGCAGGCCCAGTTCAGATCCTTCAGCCCATTAGTTTGGCCAACTGCCTGAACACCCACCGTAACTGATGACGGTACCCCCAACAACGGAGACGGGTTTACCTTCCCTCTAACCACCCTGTACAGGACCCTTTGCTGCTTCCATATGCCATCTTCCAGGGCCTTAGGGTGAGCCCTCAGCCACTTGGCAACCCAGGCATAGTGCCACGGTAGCTGCTTTGACCTCGGACCTACATTGGACCAGTTTAGTACCCTCTGGCAGCGTATAAAAAGAAATATTTCATACCTAAACTAGCCGGATGCCCCACCTCTGAAGCCATGTCCTGAAGCAGAGACGCCACAAAAACGGTGTCAAGTTTCAGGGGGAGGTACGGCACATCCCTGCCACCCTCAGCCAAGCCCGACATCATGCGGCCAAGTGCCACCCACTCATACCTCCCTCCCCATAGGAAATTGAAAATTGTTCTCGCCAGGGGCCGTCTGATGGCGACCGGCAGAGGGAAAACAGAGTGGAGAGCATGTCCGCCTTGAGCACAAGCACTTTACCCAGAAGTGTCAGCTTCCTGGCATTCCACAATGCTAATCTGGACTTCACTCGCTGAAAACGCCCCTCCCAGTTGACGGTAGCACTATTCATTGGTTGGAATTGTACACCTAAGATCTGTATTGGCCTTTGACACACCGATAGTCCACCCGGAGCAACATCACGCCCCTTCCAACTCCCTTCACTGTACATTTGCCAATGTTGAGCCTAGCTCCTGAGACCCTTCAAAAATCCTCAAAACCTCCAAAGCTCTCACCACACACTCGTCACTGTCCAGCAACAATGTTGTGTCATCAGCGTACTGTGAAAGTTTCACCCGTAGGTCCCCTCCCCCTGGAACCAGGGTCACCCTCACACTGGCGTCTGCTCTGATGGCCTCTGCAGGGGAATGCAGGGGGGTGCTGAAGCCCTTCAACACCTTCAGCATCTGGGTGCAGCAGAACCGGGAACATCTGGGTGCAGCAGAACCTGGAACTGTCGACAACCGGTCCAGAAACCTAGTGGGTCCCGCACATATCGTGCAGCAGAAACCACATCAGAAAAGCGACCGAAAAATTCCTTTAATGCCAAGTCTGTCATAAAAGGGTTGAACATATGGACAGAAATTATCCTAAAGTTAGGTCTGTCCATATTTACGACCTCACACAAATTCAACGGGTGCTTGTTTGCCAATCTAGCACACCTTGCAGTGACAGCCTGATGAGTCTCAGCTGAAACAAATGAAACATCATACCCGGTTGCCTGCTGATGCCACTGTATACAAAAAACGTCCTCCACCGTCAGATTCAACTGGCCCTTGATGATTCTGGTGCAAAACAAATCCCTTGGCATCACTTCCCTGTCGCTGCTCCTCCACTGGAACCTCAAAGTCCTGCGCAGTCCCACCCGAGGAATTGTCCGGCCCTGGTTGGCAAACGCCATGTTAGAAAAAGAAGAAAATACACAGCGCGCGCTTCTCAATTGTACAATTGACAAGAACAGATTTTTTTTTTTTTTTTTTTTTTTTTTTTATTAGAAAAAATCAACAGTACAGTAACCATTATACTCCCAACACATGACTTGGCACTGTGTCCCCATTCGCATCCCCGCACCCCTGAAGTGAAACTGCCCATATGTCATGAAAGAAAAACAAACGACTCCAAAACAGAAAAACACAAGCAAAAGAAAGACACAATAAGAAAAACTGAAACATAACCTGTACCAGTGCACCATTATCTTTTATAGCAACCCAAAACCACCTTTCCACTTTTCTTTTGCAGCGTGATACCCCAACTTGTCCACATCCAACTTCATCCTTTCTGTCACCTCCCATTCGACCCCCTTAGCCACCCTCTCTGTAGTCCACTCCACTCCACTCCATTCCTTACGAGCTCCTGTCTTGCCAGCCATAGCCCCCTTTTTTATAGGCTCAGGAGCAACCACAAAATCCCCCACCCACTCCTAATGTGGGCTCCTACAAAACCCCTCTCCACCACCTGCCATGTCAGTGTAAGATCAGGCTTTGCCCTCCCCACAACCTTTTTTGCCTTAGCCCAGAGCTGTCTGGTAAAACTGCACTCCCACATAACATGGTACGCTGTCTCCCCAGCACCACACGATGGTCTCGGGCACAGAGGAGACCGGCCCAGACCGTGCCTGTGTATCTTGTCTCGCACCGGTAGCGTTCTGTGCAAGCAGGCCCAGTTCAGATCCTTCTGCCCATTACTCAGGCCTACTGCCTGAACACCCACCAAAACTGATGACGGTACCCCCAACAACGGAGACGGGTTTACCTTCCCTCTAACCACCCTGTACAGGAGCCTTTGCTGCTTCCATATGCCATCTTCCAGGGCCTCAGCGTGAGCCCTCAGCCACTTGGCAACCCAGGCATAGTGCCACGGTAGCTGCTCTGACCTCGGACTTACATTGGACCAGTTCAGTATCCCTCTGGCAGCGTAAAAAAAGAAATATTTCATACCTAAACTAGCCGGATGCCCCACCTCTGAAGCCTTGTCCTGAAGCAGAGACGCCACAAAAATGGTGTCAAGTTTTAGGGGGAGGTCCGGCACATCCCTGCCACCCTCAGCCAAGCCCGACATCATGCGGCCACGTGCCACCCACTCATACCTCCCTCCCCATAGGAAATCGAAAATTGTTCTCGCCAGGGGCCGTCTGATGGCGACCGGCAGAGGGAAAACATATGCCAGGTGGAGCACAGAGGAGAGCATGTCCGCCTTGAGCACAAGCACTTTACCCAGAAGTGTCAGCTTCCTGGCCTTCCACAATGCTAATCTGGACTTCAATCGCTGAAAACGCCCCTCCCAGTTGACGGTAGCACTATTCATTGGTTGGAATTGTACACCTAAGATCTTTATTGGCCCTTGACACACCGATAGTCCACCCGGAGCAACATCACGCCCCTTCCAACTCCCTTCACTGTACATTTGCCAATGTTGAGCCTAGCTCCTGAGACCCTTCCAAAATCCTCAAAACCTCCAAAGCTCTCACCACACACTCGTCACTGTCCAGCAACAATGTTGTGTCATCAGTGTACTGTGAAAGTTTCACCCGTAGGTCCCCTCCCCCTGGAACCAGGGTCACCCTCACACTGGCGTCTGCTCTGATGGCCTCTGCAGGGGAATGCAGGGGGGGTGCTGAAGCCCTTCCACACCTTCAACATCTGGGTGCAGCAGATCCGGGAACATCTGGGTGCAGCAGAACCTGGAACTGTCGACAACCAGTCCAGAAACCTAGTGGGTCCCGCACATATCGTGCAGCAGAAACCACATCAGAAAAGCGACCGAAAAATTCCTTTAATGCCAAGTCTGTCATAAAAGGGTTGAACATATGGACAGAAATTATCCTAAAGTTAGGTCTGTCCATATTTACCACCTCACACAAATTCAACGGGTGCTTGTTTGCCAATCTAGCACACCTTGCAGTGACAGCCTGATGAGTCTCAGCTGAAACAAATGAAACATCATACCCGGTTTGCCTGCTGATGCCACTGAATACAAAAAACGTCCTCCACCGTCAGATTCAACTGGCCCTTGATGATTCTGGTGCAAAACAAATCCCTTGGCATCACTTCCCTGTCGCTGCTCCTCCACTGGAACCTCAAAGTCCTGCGCAGTCCCACCCAAGGAATTGACCGGCCCTGGTTGGCAAACGCCATGTTAGAAAAAGAAGAAAAAACACAGCGCGCGCTTCTCAAATGTACAAGTGTCAAGAACAGATTTTTTTTTTTTTTTTATATTTTATTAGAAAAAATCAACAGTACAGTAACCATTATACTCCCAACACATGACTTGGCACTGTGTCCCCATTCGCATCCCCGCACCCCTGAAGTGAAACTGCCCATATGTCATGAAAGAAAAACAAACGACTCCAAAACTGAAAAACACAAGCAAAAGAAAGACACAATAAGAAAAACTGAAACATAACCTGTACCAGTGCACCATTATCTTTTATAGCAACCCAAAACCACCTTTCCACTTTTCTTTTGCAGCGTGATACCCCAACTTGTCCACATCCAACTTCATCCTTTCTGTCACCTCCCATTCGACCCCCTTAGCCACCCTCTCTGTAGTCCACTCCACTCCACTCCATTCCGTACGAGCTCCTGTCTTGCCAGCCATAGCCCCCTTTTGTATAGGCTCAGGAGCAACCACAAAATCCCCCACCCACTCCTAATGTGGGCTCTTACAAAACCCCTCTCCACCACCTGCCATGTCAGTGTAAGATCAGGCTTTGCCCTCCCCACAACCTTTTTTGCCTTAGCCCAGAGTTGTCTGGTAAAACTGCACTCCCACATAACATGGTACGCTGTCTCCCCAGCACCACACGATGGTCTCGGGCACAGAGGAGACCGGCCCAGACCGTGCCTGTGTATCTTGTCTCGCACCGGTAGCGTTCTGTGCAAGCAGGCCCAGTTCAGATCCTTCTGCCCATTACTCAGGCCTACTGCCTGAACACCCACCAAAACTGATGACGGTACCCCCAACAACGGAGACGGGTTTACCTTCCCTCTAACCACCCTGTACAGGAGCCTTTGGTGCTTCCATATGCCATCTTCCAGGGCCTCAGCGTGAGCCCTCAGCCACTTGGCAACCCAGGCATAGTGCCACGGTAGCTGCTCTGACCTCGGACTTACATTGGACCAGTTCAGTATCCCTCTGGCAGCGTATAAAAAGAAATATTTCATACCTAAACTAGCCGGATGCCCCACCTCTGAAGCCATGTCCTGAAGCAGAGACGCCACAAAAATGGTGTCAAGTTTCAGGGGGAGGTCCGGCACATCCCTGCCACCCTCAGCCAAGCCCGACATCATGCGGCCACGTGCCACCCACTCATACCTCCCTCCCCATAGGAAATCGAAAATTGTTCTCGCCAGGGGCCGTCTGATGGCGACCGGCAGAGGGAAAACATATGCCAGGTGGAGCACAGAGGAGAGCATGTCCGCCTTGAGCACAAGCACTTTACCCAGAAGTGTCAGCTTCCTGGCCTTCCACAATGCTAATCTGGACTTCAATCGCTGAAAACGCCCCTCCCAGTTGACGGTAGCACTATTCATTGTTTGGAATTGTACACCTAAGATCTTTATTGGCCCTTGACACACCGATAGTCCACCCGGAGCAACATCACGCCCCTTCCAACTCCCTTCACTGTACATTTGCCAATGTTGAGCCTAGCTCCTGAGACCCTTCCAAAATCCTCAAAACCTCCAAAGCTCTCACCACACACTCGTCACTGTCCAGCAACAATGTTGTGTCATCAGTGTACTGTGAAAGTTTCACCCGTAGGTCCCCTCCCCCTGGAACCAGGGTCACCCTCACACTGGCGTCTGCTCTGATGGCCTCTGCAGGGGAATGCAGGGGGGGTGCTGAAGCCCTTCCACACCTTCAGCATCTGGGTGCAGCAGAACCGGGAACATCTGGATGCAGCAGAACCTGGAACTGTCGACAACCAGTCCAGAAACCTAGTGGGTCCCGCACATATCGTGCAGCAGAAACCACATCAGAAAAGCGACCGAAAAATTCCTTTAATGCCAAGTCTGTCATAAAAGGGTTGAACATATGGACAGAAATTATCCTAAAGTTAGGTCTGTCCATATTTACCACCTCACACAAATTCAACGGGTGCTTGTTTGCCAATCTAGCACACCTTGCAGTGACAGCCTGATGAGTCTCAGCTGAAACAAATGAAACATCATACCCGGTTGCCTGCTGATGCCACTGAATACAAAAAACGTCCTCCACCGTCAGATTCAACTGGCCCTTGATGATTCTGGTGCAAAACAAATCCCTTGGCATCACTTCCCTGTCGCTGCTCCTCCACTGGAACCTCAAAGTCCTGCGCAGTCCCACCCAAGGAATTGACCGGCCCTGGTTGGCAAACGCCATGTTAGAAAAAGAAGAAAAAACACAGCCCGCGCTTCTCAAATGTACAAGTGTCAAGAACAGATTTTTTTTTTTTTTTTTATATATTTTATTAGAAAAAAATCAACAGTACAGTAACCATTATACTCCCAACACATGACTTGGCACTGTGTCCCCATTCGCATCCCCGCACCCCTGAAGTGAAACTGCCAATATCTCATGAAAGAAAAACAAACGACTCCAAAACAGAAAAACACAAGCAAAAGAAAGACACAATAAGAAAAACTGAAACATAACCTGTACCAGTGCACCATTATCTTTTATAGCAACCCAAAACCACCTTTCCACTTTTCTTTTGCAGCGTGATACCCCAACTTGTCCACATCCAACTTCATCCTTTCTGTCACCTCCCATTCGACCCCCTTAGCCACCCTCTCTGTAGTCCACTCCACTCCACTTCATTCCGTACGAGCTCCTGTCTTGCCAGCCATAGCCCCCTTTTGTATAGGCTCAGGAGCAACCACAAAATCCCCCACCCACTCCTAATGTGGGCTCCTACAAAACCCCTCTTCACCACCTGCCATGTCAGTGTAAGATCAGGCTTTGCCCTCCCCACCACCTTTTTTGCCTTAGCCCAGAGCTGTCTGGTAAAACTGCACTCCCACATAACATGGTACGCTGTCTCCCCAGCACCACACGATGGTCTCGGGCACAGAGGAGACCGGCCCAGACCGTGCCTGTGTATCTTGTCTCGCACCGGTAGCGTTCTGTGCAAGCAGGCCCAGTTCAGATCCTTCAGCCCATTAGTTTGGCCTACTGCCTGAACACCCACCGTAACTGATGACGGTACCCCCAACAACGGAGACGGGTTTACCTTCCCTCTAACCACCCTGTACAGGAGCCTTTGCTGCTTCCATATGCCATCTTCCAGGGCCTCAGCGTGAGCCCTCAGCCACTTGGCAACCCAGGCATAGTGCCACGGTAGCTGCTCTGACCTCGGACTTACATTGGACCAGTTCAGTATCCCTCTGGCAGCGTATAAAAAGAAATATTTCATACCTAAACTAGCCGGATGCCCCACCTCTGAAGCCATGTCCTGAAGCAGAGACGCCACAAAAATGGTGTCAAGTTTCAGGGGAGGTCCGGCACCTCCCTGCCACCCTCAGCCAAGCCCGACATCATGCGGCCACGTGCCACCCACTCATACCTCCCTCCCCATAGGAAATTGAAAATTGTTCTCGCCAGGGGCCGTCTGATGGCGACCGGCAGAGGGAAAACATATGCCAGGTGGAGCACAGAGGAGAGCATGTCCGCCTTGAGCACAAGCACTTTACCCAGAAGTGTCAGCTTCCTGGCCTTCCACAATGCTAATCTGGACTTCAATCGCTGAAAACGCCCCTCCCAGTTGACGGTAGCACTATTCATTGTTTGGAATTGTACACCTAAGATCTTTATTGGCCCTTGACACACCGATAGTCCACCCGGAGCAACATCACGCCCCTTCCAACTCCCTTCACTGTACATTTGCCAATGTTGAGCCTAGCTCCTGAGACCCTTCCAAAATCCTCAAAACCTCCAAAGCTCTCACCACACACTCGTCACTGTCCAGCAACAATGTTGTGTCATCAGTGTACTGTGAAAGTTTCACCCGTAGGTCCCCTCCCCCTGGAACCAGGGTCACCCTCACACTGGCGTCTGCTCTGATGGCCTCTGCAGGGGAATGCAGGGGGGGTGCTGAAGCCCTTCCACACCTTCAGCATCTGGGTGCAGCAGAACCGGGAACATCTGGGTGCAGCAGAACCTGGAACTGTCGACAACCGGTCCAGAAACCTAGTGGGTCCCGCACATATCGTGCAGCAGAAACCCCATCAGAAAAGCGACCGAAAAATTCCTTTAATGCCAAGTCTGTCATAAAAGGGTTGAACATATGGACAGAAATTATCCTAAAGTTAGGTCTGTCCATATTTACCACCTCACACAAATTCAACGGGTGCTTGTTTGCCAATCTAGCACACCTTGCAGTGACAGCCTGATGAGTCTCAGCTGAAACAAATGAAACATCATACCCGGTTGCCTGCTGATGCCACTGAATACAAAAAACGTCCTCCACCGTCAGATTCAACTGGCCCTTGATGATTCTGGTGCAAAACAAATCCCTTGGCATCACTTCCCTGTCGCTGCTCCTCCACTGGAACCTCAAAGTCCTGCGCAGTCCCACCCAAGGAATTGACCGGTCCTGGTTGGCAAACGCCATGTTAGAAAAAGAAGAAAAAACACAGCCCGCGCTTCTCAAATGTACAAGTGTCAAGAACAGATTTTTTTTTTTTTTTTTTATATTTTATTAGAAAAAATCAACAGTACAGTAACCATTATACTCCCAACACATGACTTGGCACTGTGTCCCCATTCGCATCCCCGCACCCCTGAAGTGAAACTGCCAATATCTCATGAAAGAAAAACAAACGACTCCAAAACAGAAAAACACAAGCAAAAGAAAGACACAATAAGAAAAACTGAAACATAACCTGTACCAGTGCACCATTATCTTTTATAGCAACCCAAAACCACCTTTCCACTTTTCTTTTGCAGCGTGATACCCCAACTTGTCCACATCCAACTTCATCCTTTCTGTCACCTCCCATTCGACCCCCTTAGCCACCCTCTCTGTAGTCCACTCCACTCCACTTCATTCCGTACAAGCTCCTGTCTTGCCAGCCATAGCCCCTTTTTGTATAGGCTCAGGAGCAACCACAAAATCCCCCACCCACTCCTAATGTGGGCTCCTACAAAACCCCTCTTCACCACATGCCATGTCAGTGTAGGATCAGGCTTTGCCCTCCCCACCACCTTTTTTGCCTTAGCCCAGAGCTGTCTGGTAAAACTGCACTCCCACATAACATGGTACGCTGTCTCCCCAGCACCACACGATGGTCTCGGGCACAGAGGAGACCGGCCCAGACCGTGCCTGTGTATCTTGTCTCGCACCGGTAGCGTTCTGTGCAAGCAGGCCCAGTTCAGATCCTTCAGCCCATTAGTTTGGCCAACTGCCTGAACACCCACCGTAACTGATGACGGTACCCCCAACAACGGAGACGGGTTTACCTTCCCTCTAACCACCCTGTACAGGACCCTTTGCTGCTTCCATATGCCATCTTCCAGGGCCTTAGGGTGAGCCCTCAGCCACTTGGCAACCCAGGCATAGTGCCACGGTAGCTGCTTTGACCTCGGACCTACATTGGACCAGTTTAGTACCCTCTGGCAGCGTATAAAAAGAAATATTTCATACCTAAACTAGCCGGATGCCCCACCTCTGAAGCCATGTCCTGAAGCAGAGACGCCACAAAAACGGTGTCAAGTTTCAGGGGGAGGTACGGCACATCCCTGCCACCCTCAGCCAAGCCCGACATCATGCGGCCAAGTGCCACCCACTCATACCTCCCTCCCCATAGGAAATTGAAAATTGTTCTCGCCAGGGGCCGTCTGATGGCGACCGGCAGAGGGAAAACAGAGTGGAGAGCATGTCCGCCTTGAGCACAAGCACTTTACCCAGAAGTGTCAGCTTCCTGGCATTCCACAATGCTAATCTGGACTTCACTCGCTGAAAACGCCCCTCCCAGTTGACGGTAGCACTATTCATTGGTTGGAATTGTACACCTAAGATCTGTATTGGCCTTTGACACACCGATAGTCCACCCGGAGCAACATCACGCCCCTTCCAACTCCCTTCACTGTACATTTGCCAATGTTGAGCCTAGCTCCTGAGACCCTTCAAAAATCCTCAAAACCTCCAAAGCTCTCACCACACACTCGTCACTGTCCAGCAACAATGTTGTGTCATCAGCGTACTGTGAAAGTTTCACCCGTAGGTCCCCTCCCCCTGGAACCAGGGTCACCCTCACACTGGCGTCTGCTCTGATGGCCTCTGCAGGGGAATGCAGGGGGGTGCTGAAGCCCTTCAACACCTTCAGCATCTGGGTGCAGCAGAACCGGGAACATCTGGGTGCAGCAGAACCTGGAACTGTCGACAACCGGTCCAGAAACCTAGTGGGTCCCGCACATATCGTGCAGCAGAAACCACATCAGAAAAGCGACCGAAAAATTCCTTTAATGCCAAGTCTGTCATAAAAGGGTTGAACATATGGACAGAAATTATCCTAAAGTTAGGTCTGTCCATATTTACGACCTCACACAAATTCAACGGGTGCTTGTTTGCCAATCTAGCACACCTTGCAGTGACAGCCTGATGAGTCTCAGCTGAAACAAATGAAACATCATACCCGGTTGCCTGCTGATGCCACTGTATACAAAAAACGTCCTCCACCGTCAGATTCAACTGGCCCTTGATGATTCTGGTGCAAAACAAATCCCTTGGCATCACTTCCCTGTCGCTGCTCCTCCACTGGAACCTCAAAGTCCTGCGCAGTCCCACCCGAGGAATTGTCCGGCCCTGGTTGGCAAACGCCATGTTAGAAAAAGAAGAAAATACACAGCGCGCGCTTCTCAATTGTACAATTGACAAGAACAGATTTTTTTTTTTTTTTTTTTTTTTTTTTTATTAGAAAAAATCAACAGTACAGTAACCATTATACTCCCAACACATGACTTGGCACTGTGTCCCCATTCGCATCCCCGCACCCCTGAAGTGAAACTGCCCATATGTCATGAAAGAAAAACAAACGACTCCAAAACAGAAAAACACAAGCAAAAGAAAGACACAATAAGAAAAACTGAAACATAACCTGTACCAGTGCACCATTATCTTTTATAGCAACCCAAAACCACCTTTCCACTTTTCTTTTGCAGCGTGATACCCCAACTTGTCCACATCCAACTTCATCCTTTCTGTCACCTCCCATTCGACCCCCTTAGCCACCCTCTCTGTAGTCCACTCCACTCCACTCCATTCCTTACGAGCTCCTGTCTTGCCAGCCATAGCCCCCTTTTTTATAGGCTCAGGAGCAACCACAAAATCCCCCACCCACTCCTAATGTGGGCTCCTACAAAACCCCTCTCCACCACCTGCCATGTCAGTGTAAGATCAGGCTTTGCCCTCCCCACAACCTTTTTTGCCTTAGCCCAGAGCTGTCTGGTAAAACTGCACTCCCACATAACATGGTACGCTGTCTCCCCAGCACCACACGATGGTCTCGGGCACAGAGGAGACCGGCCCAGACCGTGCCTGTGTATCTTGTCTCGCACCGGTAGCGTTCTGTGCAAGCAGGCCCAGTTCAGATCCTTCTGCCCATTACTCAGGCCTACTGCCTGAACACCCACCAAAACTGATGACGGTACCCCCAACAACGGAGACGGGTTTACCTTCCCTCTAACCACCCTGTACAGGAGCCTTTGCTGCTTCCATATGCCATCTTCCAGGGCCTCAGCGTGAGCCCTCAGCCACTTGGCAACCCAGGCATAGTGCCACGGTAGCTGCTCTGACCTCGGACTTACATTGGACCAGTTCAGTATCCCTCTGGCAGCGTAAAAAAAGAAATATTTCATACCTAAACTAGCCGGATGCCCCACCTCTGAAGCCTTGTCCTGAAGCAGAGACGCCACAAAAATGGTGTCAAGTTTTAGGGGGAGGTCCGGCACATCCCTGCCACCCTCAGCCAAGCCCGACATCATGCGGCCACGTGCCACCCACTCATACCTCCCTCCCCATAGGAAATCGAAAATTGTTCTCGCCAGGGGCCGTCTGATGGCGACCGGCAGAGGGAAAACATATGCCAGGTGGAGCACAGAGGAGAGCATGTCCGCCTTGAGCACAAGCACTTTACCCAGAAGTGTCAGCTTCCTGGCCTTCCACAATGCTAATCTGGACTTCAATCGCTGAAAACGCCCCTCCCAGTTGACGGTAGCACTATTCATTGGTTGGAATTGTACACCTAAGATCTTTATTGGCCCTTGACACACCGATAGTCCACCCGGAGCAACATCACGCCCCTTCCAACTCCCTTCACTGTACATTTGCCAATGTTGAGCCTAGCTCCTGAGACCCTTCCAAAATCCTCAAAACCTCCAAAGCTCTCACCACACACTCGTCACTGTCCAGCAACAATGTTGTGTCATCAGTGTACTGTGAAAGTTTCACCCGTAGGTCCCCTCCCCCTGGAACCAGGGTCACCCTCACACTGGCGTCTGCTCTGATGGCCTCTGCAGGGGAATGCAGGGGGGGTGCTGAAGCCCTTCCACACCTTCAACATCTGGGTGCAGCAGATCCGGGAACATCTGGGTGCAGCAGAACCTGGAACTGTCGACAACCAGTCCAGAAACCTAGTGGGTCCCGCACATATCGTGCAGCAGAAACCACATCAGAAAAGCGACCGAAAAATTCCTTTAATGCCAAGTCTGTCATAAAAGGGTTGAACATATGGACAGAAATTATCCTAAAGTTAGGTCTGTCCATATTTACCACCTCACACAAATTCAACGGGTGCTTGTTTGCCAATCTAGCACACCTTGCAGTGACAGCCTGATGAGTCTCAGCTGAAACAAATGAAACATCATACCCGGTTTGCCTGCTGATGCCACTGAATACAAAAAACGTCCTCCACCGTCAGATTCAACTGGCCCTTGATGATTCTGGTGCAAAACAAATCCCTTGGCATCACTTCCCTGTCGCTGCTCCTCCACTGGAACCTCAAAGTCCTGCGCAGTCCCACCCAAGGAATTGACCGGCCCTGGTTGGCAAACGCCATGTTAGAAAAAGAAGAAAAAACACAGCGCGCGCTTCTCAAATGTACAAGTGTCAAGAACAGATTTTTTTTTTTTTTTTATATTTTATTAGAAAAAATCAACAGTACAGTAACCATTATACTCCCAACACATGACTTGGCACTGTGTCCCCATTCGCATCCCCGCACCCCTGAAGTGAAACTGCCCATATGTCATGAAAGAAAAACAAACGACTCCAAAACAGAAAAACACAAGCAAAAGAAAGACACAATAAGAAAAACTGAAACATAACCTGTACCAGTGCACCTTTATCTTTTATAGCAACCCAAAACCACCTTTCCACTTTTCTTTTGCAGCGTGATACCCCAACTTGTCCACATCCAACTTCATCCTTTCTGTCACCTCCCATTCGACCCCCTTAGCCACCCTCTCTGTAGTCCACTCCACTCCACTCCATTCCGTACGAGCTCCTGTCTTGCCAGCCATAGCCCCCTTTTGTATAGGCTCAGGAGCAACCACAAAATCCCCCACCCACTCCTAATGTGGGCTCTTACAAAACCCCTCTCCACCACCTGCCATGTCAGTGTAAGATCAGGCTTTGCCCTCCCCACAACCTTTTTTGCCTTAGCCCAGAGTTGTCTGGTAAAACTGCACTCCCACATAACATGGTACGCTGTCTCCCCAGCACCACACGATGGTCTCGGGCACAGAGGAGACCGGCCCAGACCGTGCCTGTGTATCTTGTCTCGCACCGGTAGCGTTCTGTGCAAGCAGGCCCAGTTCAGATCCTTCTGCCCATTACTCAGGCCTACTGCCTGAACACCCACCAAAACTGATGACGGTACCCCCAACAACGGAGACGGGTTTACCTTCCCTCTAACCACCCTGTACAGGAGCCTTTGGTGCTTCCATATGCCATCTTCCAGGGCCTCAGCGTGAGCCCTCAGCCACTTGGCAACCCAGGCATAGTGCCACGGTAGCTGCTCTGACCTCGGACTTACATTGGACCAGTTCAGTATCCCTCTGGCAGCGTATAAAAAGAAATATTTCATACCTAAACTAGCCGGATGCCCCACCTCTGAAGCCATGTCCTGAAGCAGAGACGCCACAAAAATGGTGTCAAGTTTCAGGGGGAGGTCCGGCACATCCCTGCCACCCTCAGCCAAGCCCAACATCATGCGGCCACGTGCCACCCACTCATACCTCCCTCCCCATAGGAAATCGAAAATTGTTCTCGCCAGGGGCCGTCTGATGGCGACCGGCAGAGGGAAAACATATGCCAGGTGGAGCACAGAGGAGAGCATGTCCGCCTTGAGCACAAGCACTTTACCCAGAAGTGTCAGCTTCCTGGCCTTCCACAATGCTAATCTGGACTTCAATCGCTGAAAACGCCCCTCCCAGTTGACGGTAGCACTATTCATTGTTTGGAATTGTACACCTAAGATCTTTATTGGCCCTTGACACACCGATAGTCCACCCGGAGCAACATCACGCCCCTTCCAACTCCCTTCACTGTACATTTGCCAATGTTGAGCCTAGCTCCTGAGACCCTTCCAAAATCCTCAAAACCTCCAAAGCTCTCACCACACACTCGTCACTGTCCAGCAACAATGTTGTGTCATCAGTGTACTGTGAAAGTTTCACCCGTAGGTCCCCTCCCCCTGGAACCAGGGTCACCCTCACACTGGCGTCTGCTCTGATGGCCTCTGCAGGGGAATGCAGGGGGGGTGCTGAAGCCCTTCCACACCTTCAGCATCTGGGTGCAGCAGAACCGGGAACATCTGGATGCAGCAGAACCTGGAACTGTCGACAACCAGTCCAGAAACCTAGTGGGTCCCGCACATATCGTGCAGCAGAAACCACATCAGAAAAGCGACCGAAAAATTCCTTTAATGCCAAGTCTGTCATAAAAGGGTTGAACATATGGACAGAAATTATCCTAAAGTTAGGTCTGTCCATATTTACCACCTCACACAAATTCAACGGGTGCTTGTTTGCCAATCTAGCACACCTTGCAGTGACAGCCTGATGAGTCTCAGCTGAAACAAATGAAACATCATACCCGGTTGCCTGCTGATGCCACTGAATACAAAAAACGTCCTCCACCGTCAGATTCAACTGGCCCTTGATGATTCTGGTGCAAAACAAATCCCTTGGCATCACTTCCCTGTCGCTGCTCCTCCACTGGAACCTCAAAGTCCTGCGCAGTCCCACCCAAGGAATTGACCGGCCCTGGTTGGCAAACGCCATGTTAGAAAAAGAAGAAAAAACACAGCCCGCGCTTCTCAAATGTACAAGTGTCAAGAACAGATTTTTTTTTTTTTTTTTATATATTTTATTAGAAAAAAATCAACAGTACAGTAACCATTATACTCCCAACACATGACTTGGCACTGTGTCCCCATTCGCATCCCCGCACCCCTGAAGTGAAACTGCCAATATCTCATGAAAGAAAAACAAACGACTCCAAAACAGAAAAACACAAGCAAAAGAAAGACACAATAAGAAAAACTGAAACATAACCTGTACCAGTGCACCATTATCTTTTATAGCAACCCAAAACCACCTTTCCACTTTTCTTTTGCAGCGTGATACCCCAACTTGTCCACATCCAACTTCATCCTTTCTGTCACCTCCCATTCGACCCCCTTAGCCACCCTCTCTGTAGTCCACTCCACTCCACTTCATTCCGTACGAGCTCCTGTCTTGCCAGCCATAGCCCCCTTTTGTATAGGCTCAGGAGCAACCACAAAATCCCCCACCCACTCCTAATGTGGGCTCCTACAAAACCCCTCTTCACCACCTGCCATGTCAGTGTAAGATCAGGCTTTGCCCTCCCCACCACCTTTTTTGCCTTAGCCCAGAGCTGTCTGGTAAAACTGCACTCCCACATAACATGGTACGCTGTCTCCCCAGCACCACACGATGGTCTCGGGCACAGAGGAGACCGGCCCAGACCGTGCCTGTGTATCTTGTCTCGCACCGGTAGCGTTCTGTGCAAGCAGGCCCAGTTCAGATCCTTCAGCCCATTAGTTTGGCCTACTGCCTGAACACCCACCGTAACTGATGACGGTACCCCCAACAACGGAGACGGGTTTACCTTCCCTCTAACCACCCTGTACAGGACCCTTTGCTGCTTCCATATGCCATCTTCCAGGGCCTTAGGGTGAGCCCTCAGCCACTTGGCAACCCAGGCATAGTGCCACGGTAGCTGCTCTGACCTCGGACTTACATTGGACCAGTTCAGTATCCCTCTGGCAGCGTAAAAAAAGAAATATTTCATACCTAAACTAGCCGGATGCCCCACCTCTGAAGCCTTGTCCTGAAGCAGAGACGCCACAAAAATGGTGTCAAGTTTTAGGGGGAGGTCCGGCACATCCCTGCCACCCTCAGCCAAGCCCGACATCATGCGGCCACGTGCCACCCACTCATACCTCCCTCCCCATAGGAAATCGAAAATTGTTCTCGCCAGGGACCGTCTGATGGCGACCGGCAGAGGGAAAACATATGCCAGGTGGAGCACAGAGGAGAGCATGTCCGCCTTGAGCACAAGCACTTTACCCAGAAGTGTCAGCTTCCTGGCCTTCCACAATGCTAATCTGGACTTCAATCGCTGAAAACGCCCCTCCCAGTTGACGGTAGCACTATTCATTGGTTGGAATTGTACACTTAAGATCTTTATTGGCCCTTGACACACCGATAGTCCACCCGGAGCAACATCACGCCCCTTCCAACTCCCTTCACTGTACATTTGCCAATGTTGAGCCTAGCTCCTGAGACCCTTCCAAAATCCTCAAAACCTCCAAAGCTCTCACCACACACTCGTCACTGTCCAGCAACAATGTTGTGTCATCAGTGTACTGTGAAAGTTTCACCCGTAGGTCCCCTCCCCCTGGAACCAGGGTCACCCTCACACTGGCGTCTGCTCTGATGGCCTCTGCAGGGGAATGCAGGGGGGGTGCTGAAGCCCTTCCACACCTTCAACATCTGGGTGCAGCAGATCCGGGAACATCTGGGTGCAGCAGAACCTGGAACTGTCGACAACCAGTCCAGAAACCTAGTGGGTCCCGCACATATCGTGCAGCAGAAACCACATCAGAAAAGCGACCGAAAAATTCCTTTAATGCCAAGTCTGTCATAAAAGGGTTGAACATATGGACAGAAATTATCCTAAAGTTAGGTCTGTCCATATTTACCACCTCACACAAATTCAACGGGTGCTTGTTTGCCAATCTAGCACACCTTGCAGTGACAGCCTGATGAGTCTCAGCTGAAACAAATGAAACATCATACCCGGTTGCCTGCTGATGCCACTGAATACAAAAAACGTCCTCCACCGTCAGATTCAACTGGCCCTTGATGATTCTGGTGCAAAACAAATCCCTTGGCATCACTTCCCTGTCGCTGCTCCTCCACTGGAACCTCAAAGTCCTGCGCAGTCCCACCCAAGGAATTGACCGGCCCTGGTTGGCAAACGCCATGTTAGAAAAAGAAGAAAAAACACAGCGCGCGCTTCTCAAATGTACAAGTGTCAAGAACAGATTTTTTTTTTTTTTTTTATATTTTATTAGAAAAAATCAACAGTACAGTAACCATTATACTCCCAACACATGACTTGGCACTGTGTCCCCATTCGCATCCCCGCACCCCTGAAGTGAAACTGCCAATATCTCATGAAAGAAAAACAAACGACTCCAAAACAGAAAAACACAAGCAAAAGAAAGACACAATAAGAAAAACTGAAACATAACCTGTACCAGTGCACCATTATCTTTTATAGCAACCCAAAACCACCTTTCCACTTTTCTTTTGCAGCGTGATACCCCAACTTGTCCACATCCAACTTCATCCTTTCTGTCACCTCCCATTCGACCCCCTTAGCCACCCTCTCTGTACTCCACTCCACTCCACTTCATTCCGTACGAGCTCCTGTCTTGCCAGCCATAGCCCCCTTTTGTATAGG
This sequence comes from Channa argus, assembly GCF_033026475.1. NCBI lineage: Eukaryota > Metazoa > Chordata > Actinopteri > Anabantiformes > Channidae > Channa > Channa argus. The sequence goes on along the minus strand of NW_027125237.1, from coordinate 418,317 downwards.
CTCAGGAGCAACCACAAAATCCCCCACCCACTCCTAATGTGGGCTCCTACAAAACCCCTCTTCACCACCTGCCATGTCAGTGTAAGATCAGGCTTTGCCCTCCCCACCACCTTTTTTGCCTTAGCCCAGAGCTGTCTGGTAAAACTGCACTCCCACATAACATGGTACGCTGTCTCCCCAGCACCACACGATGGTCTCGGGCACAGAGGAGACCGGCCCAGACCGTGCCTGTGTATCTTGTCTCGCACCGGTAGCGTTCTGTGCAAGCAGGCCCAGTTCAGATCCTTCAGCCCATTAGTTTGGCCTACTGCCTGAACACCCACCGTAACTGATGACGGTACCCCCAACAACGGAGACGGGTTTACCTTCCCTCTAACCACCCTGTACAGGACCCTTTGCTGCTTCCATATGCCATCTTCCAGGGCCTTAGGGTGAGCCCTCAGCCACTTGGCAACCCAGGCATAGTGCCACGGTAGCTGCTCTGACCTCGGACCTACATTGGACCAGTTTAGTACCCTCTGGCAGCGTATAAAAAGAAATATTTCATACCTAAACTAGCCGGATGCCACACCTCTGAAGCCTTGTCCTGAAGCAGAGACGCCACAAAAATGGTGTCAAGTTTTAGGGGGAGGTCCGGCACATCCCTGCCACCCTCAGCCAAGCCCGACATCATGCGGCCACGTGCCACCCACTCATACCTCCCTCCCCATAGGAAATCGAAAATTGTTCTCGCCAGGGGCCGTCTGATGGCGACCGGCAGAGGGAAAACATATGCCAGGTGGAGCACAGAGGAGAGCATGTCCGCCTTGAGCACAAGCACTTTACCCAGAAGTGTCAGCTTCCTGGCCTTCCACAATGCTAATCTGGACTTCAATCGCTGAAAACGCCCCTCCCAGTTGACGGTAGCACTATTCATTGGTTGGAATTGTACACCTAAGATCTTTATTGGCCCTTGACACACCGATAGTCCACCCGGAGCAACATCACGCCCCTTCCAACTCCCTTCACTGTACATTTGCCAATGTTGAGCCTAGCTCCTGAGACCCTTCCAAAATCCTCAAAACCTCCAAAGCTCTCACCACACACTCGTCACTGTCCAGCAACAATGTTGTGTCATCAGTGTACTGTGAAAGTTTCACCCGTAGGTCCCCTCCCCCTGGAACCAGGGTCACCCTCACACTGGCGTCTGCTCTGATGGCCTCTGCAGGGGAATGCAGGGGGGGTGCTGAAGCCCTTCCACACCTTCAACATCTGGGTGCAGCAGATCCGGGAACATCTGGGTGCAGCAGAACCTGGAACTGTCGACAACCAGTCCAGAAACCTAGTGGGTCCCGCACATATCGTGCAGCAGAAACCACATCAGAAAAGCGACCGAAAAATTCCTTTAATGCCAAGTCTGTCATAAAAGGGTTGAACATATGGACAGAAATTATCCTAAAGTTAGGTCTGTCCATATTTACCACCTCACACAAATTCAACGGGTGCTTGTTTGCCAATCTAGCACACCTTGCAGTGACAGCCTGATGAGTCTCAGCTGAAACAAATGAAACATCATACCCGGTTGCCTGCTGATGCCACTGAATACAAAAAACGTCCTCCACCGTCAGATTCAACTGGCCCTTGATGATTCTGGTGCAAAACAAATCCCTTGGCATCACTTCCCTGTCGCTGCTCCTCCACTGGAACCTCAAAGTCCTGCGCAGTCCCACCCAAGGAATTGACCGGCCCTGGTTGGCAAACGCCATGTTAGAAAAAGAAGAAAAAACACAGCGCGCGCTTCTCAAATGTACAAGTGTCAAGAACAGATTTTTTTTTTTTTTTTTATATTTTATTAGAAAAAATCAACAGTACAGTAACCATTATACTCCCAACACATGACTTGGCACTGTGTCCCCATTCGCATCCCCGCACCCCTGAAGTGAAACTGCCAATATCTCATGAAAGAAAAACAAACGACTCCAAAACAGAAAAACACAAGCAAAAGAAAGACACAATAAGAAAAACTGAAACATAACCTGTACCAGTGCACCATTATCTTTTATAGCAACCCAAAACCACCTTTCCACTTTTCTTTTGCAGCGTGATACCCCAACTTGTCCACATCCAACTTCATCCTTTCTGTCACCTCCCATTCGACCCCCTTAGCCACCCTCTCTGTACTCCACTCCACTCCACTTCATTCCGTACGAGCTCCTGTCTTGCCAGCCATAGCCCCCTTTTGTATAGGCTCAGGAGCAACCACAAAATCCCCCACCCACTCCTAATGTGGGCTCCTACAAAACCCCTCTTCACCACCTGCCATGTCAGTGTAAGATCAGGCTTTGCCCTCCCCACCACCTTTTTTGCCTTAGCCCAGAGCTGTCTGGTAAAACTGCACTCCCACATAACATGGTACGCTGTCTCCCCAGCACCACACGATGGTCTCGGGCACAGAGGAGACCGGCCCAGACCGTGCCTGTGTATCTTGTCTCGCACCGGTAGCGTTCTGTGCAAGCAGGCCCAGTTCAGATCCTTCAGCCCATTAGTTTGGCCTACTGCCTGAACACCCACCGTAACTGATGACGGTACCCCCAACAACGGAGACGGGTTTACCTTCCCTCTAACCACCCTGTACAGGACCCTTTGCTGCTTCCATATGCCATCTTCCAGGGCCTTAGGGTGAGCCCTCAGCCACTTGGCAACCCAGGCATAGTGCCACGGTAGCTGCTCTGACCTCGGACCTACATTGGACCAGTTTAGTACCCTCTGGCAGCGTATAAAAAGAAATATTTCATACCTAAACTAGCCGGATGCCACACCTCTGAAGCCTTGTCCTGAAGCAGAGACGCCACAAAAATGGTGTCAAGTTTTAGGGGGAGGTCCGGCACATCCCTGCCACCCTCAGCCAAGCCCGACATCATGCGGCCACGTGCCACCCACTCATACCTCCCTCCCCATAGGAAATCGAAAATTGTTCTCGCCAGGGGCCGTCTGATGGCGACCGGCAGAGGGAAAACATATGCCAGGTGGAGCACAGAGGAGAGCATGTCCGCCTTGAGCACAAGCACTTTACCCAGAAGTGTCAGCTTCCTGGCCTTCCACAATGCTAATCTGGACTTCAATCGCTGAAAACGCCCCTCCCAGTTGACGGTAGCACTATTCATTGGTTGGAATTGTACACCTAAGATCTTTATTGGCCCTTGACACACCGATAGTCCACCCGGAGCAACATCACGCCCCTTCCAACTCCCTTCACTGTACATTTGCCAATGTTGAGCCTAGCTCCTGAGACCCTTCCAAAATCCTCAAAACCTCCAAAGCTCTCACCACACACTCGTCACTGTCCAGCAACAATGTTGTGTCATCAGTGTACTGTGAAAGTTTCACCCGTAGGTCCCCTCCCCCTGGAACCAGGGTCACCCTCACACTGGCGTCTGCTCTGATGGCCTCTGCAGGGGAATGCAGGGGGGGTGCTGAAGCCCTTCCACACCTTCAACATCTGGGTGCAGCAGATCCGGGAACATCTGGGTGCAGCAGAACCTGGAACTGTCGACAACCAGTCCAGAAACCTAGTGGGTCCCGCACATATCGTGCAGCAGAAACCACATCAGAAAAGCGACCGAAAAATTCCTTTAATGCCAAGTCTGTCATAAAAGGGTTGAACATATGGACAGAAATTATCCTAAACCTAGGTCTGTCCATATTTACCACCTCACACAAATTCAACGGGTGCTTGTTTGCCAATCTAGCACACCTTGCAGTGACAGCCTGATGAGTCTCAGCTGAAACAAATGAAACATCATACCCGGTTGCCTGCTGATGCCACTGAATACAAAAAACGTCCTCCACCGTCAGATTCAACTGGCCCTTGATGATTCTGGTGCAAAACAAATCCCTTGGCATCACTTCCCTGTCGCTGCTCCTCCACTGGAACCTCAAAGTCCTGCGCAGTCCCACCCAAGGAATTGACCGGCCCTGGTTGGCAAACGCCATGTTAGAAAAAGAAGAAAAAACACAGCGCGCGCTTCTCAAATGTACAAGTGTCAAGAACAGATTTTTTTTTTTTTTTTTATATTTTATTAGAAAAAATCAACAGTACAGTAACCATTATACTCCCAACACATGACTTGGCACTGTGTCCCCATTCGCATCCCCGCACCCCTGAAGTGAAACTGCCAATATCTCATGAAAGAAAAACAAACGACTCCAAAACAGAAAAACACAAGCAAAAGAAAGACACAATAAGAAAAACTGAAACATAACCTGTACCAGTGCACCATTATCTTTTATAGCAACCCAAAACCACCTTTCCACTTTTCTTTTGCAGCGTGATACCCCAACTTGTCCACATCCAACTTCATCCTTTCTGTCACCTCCCATTCGACCCCCTTAGCCACCCTCTCTGTAGTCCACTCCACTCCACTTCATTCCGTACAAGCTCCTGTCTTGCCAGCCATAGCCCCTTTTTGTATAGGCTCAGGAGCAACCACAAAATCCCCCACCCACTCCTAATGTGGGCTCCTACAAAACCCCTCTTCACCACATGCCATGTCAGTGTAGGATCAGGCTTTGCCCTCCCCACCACCTTTTTTGCCTTAGCCCAGAGCTGTCTGGTAAAACTGCACTCCCACATAACATGGTACGCTGTCTCCCCAGCACCACACGATGGTCTCGGGCACAGAGGAGACCGGCCCAGACCGTGCCTGTGTATCTTGTCTCGCACCGGTAGCGTTCTGTGCAAGCAGGCCCAGTTCAGATCCTTCAGCCCATTAGTTTGGCCTACTGCCTGAACACCCACCGTAACTGATGACGGTACCCCCAACAACGGAGACGGGTTTACCTTCCCTCTAACCACCCTGTACAGGACCCTTTGCTGCTTCCATATGCCATCTTCCAGGGCCTTAGGGTGAGCCCTCAGCCACTTGGCAACCCAGGCATAGTGCCACGGTAGCTGCTTTGACCTCGGACCTACATTGGACCAGTTTAGTACCCTCTGGCAGCGTATAAAAAGAAATATTTCACACCTAAACTAGCCGGATGCCCCACCTCTGAAGCCATGTCCTGAAGCAGAGACGCCACAAAAACGGTGTCAAGTTTCAGGGGGAGGTCCGGCACATCCCTGCCACCCTCAGCCAAGCCCGACATCATGCGGCCACGTGCCACCCACTCATACCTCCCTCCCCATAGGAAATTGAAAATTGTTCTCGCCAGGGGCCGTCTGATGGCGACCGGCAGAGGGAAAACAGAGTGGAGAGCATGTCCGCCTTGAGCACAGGCACTTTACCCAGAAGTGTCAGCTTCCTGGCATTCCACAATGCTAATCTGGACTTCACTCGCTGAAAACGCCCCTCCCAGTTGACGGTAGCACTATTCATTGGTTGGAATTGTACACCTAAGATCTGTATTGGCCTTTGACACACCGATAGTCCACCCGGAGCAACATCACGCCCCTTCCAACTCCCTTCACTGTACATTTGCCAATGTTGAGCCTAGCTCCTGAGACCCTTCAAAAATCCTCAAAACCTCCAAAGCTCTCACCACACACTCGTCACTGTCCAGCAACAATGTTGTGTCATCAGCGTACTGTGAAAGTTTCACCCGTAGGTCCCCTCCCCCTGGAACCAGGGTCACCCTCACACTGGCGTCTGCTCTGATGGCCTCTGCAGGGGAATGCAGGGGGGTGCTGAAGCCCTTCAACACCTTTAGCATCTGGGTGCAGCAGAACCGGGAACATCTGGGTGCAGCAGAACCTGGAACTGTCGACAACCGGTCCAGAAACCTAGTGGGTCCCGCACATATCGTGCAGCAGAAACCACATCAGAAAAGCGACCGAAAAATTCCTTTAATGCCAAGTCTGTCATAAAAGGGTTGAACATATGGACAGAAATTATCCTAAAGTTAGGTCTGTCCATATTTACGACCTCACACAAATTCAACGGGTGCTTGTTTGCCAATCTAGCACACCTTGCAGTGACAGCCTGATGAGTCTCAGCTGAAACAAATGAAACATCATACCCGGTTGCCTGCTGATGCCACTGAATACAAAAAACGTCCTCCACCGTCAGATTCAACTGGCCCTTGATGATTCTGGTGCAAAACAAATCCCTTGGCATCACTTCCCTGTCGCTGCTCCTCCACTGGAACCTCAAAGTCCTGCGCAGTCCCACCCGAGGAATTGTCCGGCCCTGGTTGGCAAACGCCATGTTAAAAAAAGAAGAAAATACACAGCGCGCGCTTCTCAATTGTACAATTGACAAGAACAGATTTTTTTTTTTTTTTTTTTTTTTTTTTTTTATTAGAAAAAATCAACAGTACAGTAACCATTATACTCCCAACACATGACTTGGCACTGTGTCCCCATTCGCATCCCCGCACCCCTGAAGTGAAACTGCCCATATGTCATGAAAGAAAAACAAACGACTCCAAAACAGAAAAACACAAGCAAAAGAAAGACACAATAAGAAAAACTGAAACATAACCTGTACCAGTGCACCATTATCTTTTATAGCAACCCAAAACCACCTTTCCACTTTTCTTTTGCAGCGTGATACCCCAACTTGTCCACATCCAACTTCATCCTTTCTGTCACCTCCCATTCGACCCCCTTAGCCACCCTCTCTGTAGTCCACTCCACTCCACTCCATTCCGTACGAGCTCCTGTCTTGCCAGCCATAGCCCCCTTTTTTATAGGCTCAGGAGCAACCACAAAATCCCCCACCCACTCCTAATGTGGGCTCCTACAAAACCCCTCTCCACCACCTGCCATGTCAGTGTAAGATCAGGCTTTGCCCTCCCCACAACCTTTTTTGCCTTAGCCCAGAGCTGTCTGGTAAAACTGCACTCCCACATAACATGGTACGCTGTCTCCCCAGCACCACACGATGGTCTCGGGCACAGAGGAGACCGGCCCAGACCGTGCCTGTGTATCTTGTCTCGCACCGGTAGCGTTCTGTGCAAGCAGGCCCAGTTCAGATCCTTCTGCCCATTACTCAGGCCTACTGCCTGAACACCCACCAAAACTGATGACGGTACCCCCAACAACGGAGACGGGTTTACCTTCCCTCTAACCACCCTGTACAGGAGCCTTTGCTGCTTCCATATGCCATCTTCCAGGGCCTCAGCGTGAGCCCTCAGCCACTTGGCAACCCAGGCATAGTGCCACGGTAGCTGCTCTGACCTCGGACTTACATTGGACCAGTTCAGTATCCCTCTGGCAGCGTAAAAAAAGAAATATTTCATACCTAAACTAGCCGGATGCCCCACCTCTGAAGCCTTGTCCTGAAGCAGAGACGCCACAAAAATGGTGTCAAGTTTTAGGGGGAGGTCCGGCACATCCCTGCCACCCTCAGCCAAGCCCGACATCATGCGGCCACGTGCCACCCACTCATACCTCCCTCCCCATAGGAAATCGAAAATTGTTCTCGCCAGGGGCCGTCTGATGGCGACCGGCAGAGGGAAAACATATGCCAGGTGGAGCACAGAGGAGAGCATGTCCGCCTTGAGCACAAGCACTTTACCCAGAAGTGTCAGCTTCCTGGCCTTCCACAATGCTAATCTGGACTTCAATCGCTGAAAACGCCCCTCCCAGTTGACGGTAGCACTATTCATTGGTTGGAATTGTACACCTAAGATCTTTATTGGCCCTTGACACACCGATAGTCCACCCGGAGCAACATCACGCCCCTTCCAACTCCCTTCACTGTACATTTGCCAATGTTGAGCCTAGCTCCTGAGACCCTTCCAAAATCCTCAAAACCTCCAAAGCTCTCACCACACACTCGTCACTGTCCAGCAACAATGTTGTGTCATCAGTGTACTGTGAAAGTTTCACCCGTAGGTCCCCTCCCCCTGGAACCAGGGTCACCCTCACACTGGCGTCTGCTCTGATGGCCTCTGCAGGGGAATGCAGGGGGGGTGCTGAAGCCCTTCCACACCTTCAACATCTGGGTGCAGCAGATCCGGGAACATCTGGGTGCAGCAGAACCTGGAACTGTCGACAACCAGTCCAGAAACCTAGTGGGTCCCGAACATATCGTGCAGCAGAAACCACATCAGAAAAGCGACCGAAAAATTCCTTTAATGCCAAGTCTGTCATAAAAGGGTTGAACATATGGACAGAAATTATCCTAAAGTTAGGTCTGTCCATATTTACCACCTCACACAAATTCAACGGGTGCTTGTTTGCCAATCTAGCACACCTTGCAGTGACAGCCTGATGAGTCTCAGCTGAAACAAATGAAACATCATACCCGGTTTGCCTGCTGATGCCACTGAATACAAAAAACGTCCTCCACCGTCAGATTCAACTGGCCCTTGATGATTCTGGTGCAAAACAAATCCCTTGGCATCACTTCCCTGTCGCTGCTCCTCCACTGGAACCTCAAAGTCCTGCGCAGTCCCACCCAAGGAATTGACCGGCCCTGGTTGGCAAACGCCATGTTAGAAAAAGAAGAAAATACACAGCGCGCGCTTCTCAAATGTACAAGTGTCAAGAACAGATTTTTTTTTTTTTTTTATATTTTATTAGAAAAAATCAACAGTACAGTAACCATTATACTCCCAACACATGACTTGGCACTGTGTCCCCATTCGCATCCCCGCACCCCTGAAGTGAAACTGCCCATATGTCATGAAAGAAAAACAAACGACTCCAAAACTGAAAAACACAAGCAAAAGAAAGACACAATAAGAAAAACTGAAACATAACCTGTACCAGTGCACCTTTATCTTTTATAGCAACCCAAAACCACCTTTCCACTTTTCTTTTGCAGCGTGATACCCCAACTTGTCCACATCCAACTTCATCCTTTCTGTCACCTCCCATTCGACCCCCTTAGCCACCCTCTCTGTAGTCCACTCCACTCCACTCCATTCCGTACGAGCTCCTGTCTTGCCAGCCATAGCCCCCTTTTGTATAGGCTCAGGAGCAACCACAAAATCCCCCACCCACTCCTAATGTGGGCTCTTACAAAACCCCTCTCCACCACCTGCCATGTCAGTGTAAGATCAGGCTTTGCCCTCCCCACAACCTTTTTTGCCTTAGCCCAGAGCTGTCTGGTAAAACTGCACTCCCACATAACATGGTACGCTGTCTCCCCAGCACCACACGATGGTCTCGGGCACAGAGGAGACCGGCCCAGACCGTGCCTGTGTATCTTGTCTCGCACCGGTAGCGTTCTGTGCAAGCAGGCCCAGTTCAGATCCTTCTGCCCATTACTCAGGCCTACTGCCTGAACACCCACCAAAACTGATGACGGTACCCCCAACAACGGAGACGGGTTTACCTTCCCTCTAACCACCCTGTACAGGAGCCTTTGCTGCTTCCATATGCCATCTTCCAGGGCCTCAGCGTGAGCCCTCAGCCACTTGGCAACCCAGGCATAGTGCCACGGTAGCTGCTCTGACCTCGGACTTACATTGGACCAGTTCAGTATCCCTCTGGCAGCGTATAAAAAGAAATATTTCATACCTAAACTAGCCGGATGCCCCACCTCTGAAGCCATGTCCTGAAGCAGAGACGCCACAAAAATGGTGTCAAGTTTCAGGGGGAGGTCCGGCACATCCCTGCCACCCTCAGCCAAGCCCGACATCATGCGGCCACGTGCCACCCACTCATACCTCCCTCCCCATAGGAAATCGAAAATTGTTCTCGCCAGGGGCCGTCTGATGGCGACCGGCAGAGGGAAAACATATGCCAGGTGGAGCACAGAGGAGAGCATGTCCGCCTTGAGCACAAGCACTTTACCCAGAAGTGTCAGCTTCCTGGCCTTCCACAATGCTAATCTGGACTTCAATCGCTGAAAACGCCCCTCCCAGTTGACGGTAGCACTATTCATTGTTTGGAATTGTACACCTAAGATCTTTATTGGCCCTTGACACACCGATAGTCCACCCGGAGCAACATCACGCCCCTTCCAACTCCCTTCACTGTACATTTGCCAATGTTGAGCCTAGCTCCTGAGACCCTTCCAAAATCCTCAAAACCTCCAAAGCTCTCACCACACACTCGTCACTGTCCAGCAACAATGTTGTGTCATCAGTGTACTGTGAAAGTTTCACCCGTAGGTCCCCTCCCCCTGGAACCAGGGTCACCCTCACACTGGCGTCTGCTCTGATGGCCTCTGCAGGGGAATGCAGGGGGGGTGCTGAAGCCCTTCCACACCTTCAGCATCTGGGTGCAGCAGAACCGGGAACATCTGGGTGCAGCAGAACCTGGAACTGTCGACAACCAGTCCAGAAACCTAGTGGGTCCCGCACATATCGTGCAGCAGAAACCACATCAGAAAAGCGACCGAAAAATTCCTTTAATGCCAAGTCTGTCATAAAAGGGTTGAACATATGGACAGAAATTATCCTAAAGTTAGGTCTGTCCATATTTACCACCTCACACAAATTCAACGGGTGCTTGTTTGCCAATCTAGCACACCTTGCAGTGACAGCCTGATGAGTCTCAGCTGAAACAAATGAAACATCATACCCGGTTGCCTGCTGATGCCACTGAATACAAAAAACGTCCTCCACCGTCAGATTCAACTGGCCCTTGATGATTCTGGTGCAAAACAAATCCCTTGGCATCACTTCCCTGTCGCTGCTCCTCCACTGGAACCTCAAAGTCCTGCGCAGTCCCACCCAAGGAATTGACCGGTCCTGGTTGGCAAACGCCATGTTAGAAAAAGAAGAAAAAACACAGCCCGCGCTTCTCAAATGTACAAGTGTCAAGAACAGATTTTTTTTTTTTTTTTATATTTTATTAGAAAAAAATCAACAGTACAGTAACCAACACATGACTTGGCACTGTGTCCCCATTCGCATCCCCGCACCCCTGAAGTGAAACTGCCAATATCTCATGAAAGAAAAACAAACGACTCCAAAACAGAAAAACACAAGCAAAAGAAAGACACAATAAGAAAAACTGAAACATAACCTGTACCAGTGCACCATTATCTTTTATAGCAACCCAAAACCACCTTTCCACTTTTCTTTTGCAGCGTGATACCCCAACTTGTCCACATCCAACTTCATCCTTTCTGTCACCTCCCATTCGACCCCCTTAGCCACCCTCTCTGTAGTCCACTCCACTCCACTTCATTCCGTACAAGCTCCTGTCTTGCCAGCCATAGCCCCTTTTTGTATAGGCTCAGGAGCAACCACAAAATCCCCCACCCACTCCTAATGTGGGCTCCTACAAAACCCCTCTTCACCACCTGCCATGTCAGTGTAGGATCAGGCTTTGCCCTCCCCACCACCTTTTTTGCCTTAGCCCAGAGCTGTCTGGTAAAACTGCACTCCCACATAACATGGTACGCTGTCTCCCCAGCACCACACGATGGTCTCGGGCACAGAGGAGACCGGCCCAGACCGTGCCTGTGTATCTTGTCTCGCACCGGTAGCGTTCTGTGCAAGCAGGCCCAGTTCAGATCCTTCAGCCCATTAGTTTGGCCTACTGCCTGAACACCCACCGTAACTGATGACGGTACCCCCAACAACGGAGACGGGTTTACCTTCCCTCTAACCACCCTGTACAGGACCCTTTGCTGCTTCCATATGCCATCTTCCAGGGCCTTAGGGTGAGCCCTCAGCCACTTGGCAACCCAGGCATAGTGCCACGGTAGCTGCTTTGACCTCGGACCTACATTGGACCAGTTTAGTACCCTCTGGCAGCGTATAAAAAGAAATATTTCATACCTAAACTAGCCGGATGCCCCACCTCTGAAGCCATGTCCTGAAGCAGAGACGCCACAAAAACGGTGTCAAGTTTCAGGGGGAGGTCCGGCACATCCCTGCCACCCTCAGCCAAGCCCGACATCATGCGGCCAAGTGCCACCCACTCATACCTCCCTCCCCATAGGAAATTGAAAATTGTTCTCGCCAGGGGCCGTCTGATGGCGACCGGCAGAGGGAAAACAGAGTGGAGAGCATGTCCGCCTTGAGCACAAGCACTTTACCCAGAAGTGTCAGCTTCCTGGCATTCCACAATGCTAATCTGGACTTCACTCGCTGAAAACGCCCCTCCCAGTTGACGGTAGCACTATTCATTGGTTGGAATTGTACAGCTAAGATCTGTATTGGCCCTTGACACACCGATAGTCCACCCGGAGCAACATCACGCCCCTTCCAACTCCCTTCACTGTACATTTGCCAATGTTGAGCCTAGCTCCTGAGACCCTTCAAAAATCCTCAAAACCTCCAAAGCTCTCACCACACACTCGTCACTGTCCAGCAACAATGTTGTGTCATCAGCGTACTGTGAAAGTTTCACCCGTAGGTCCCCTCCCCCTGGAACCAGGGTCACCCTCACACTGGCGTCTGCTCTGATGGCCTCTGCAGGGGAATGCAGGGGGGTGCTGAAGCCCTTCAACACCTTCAGCATCTGGGTGCAGCAGAACCGGGAACATCTGGGTGCAGCAGAACCTGGAACTGTCGACAACCGGTCCAGAAACCTAGTGGGTCATGCACATGTCGTGCAGCAGAAACCACATCAGAAAAGCGACCGAAAAATTCCTTTAATGCCAAGTCTGTCATAAAAGGGTTGAACATATGGACAGAAATTATCCTAAAGTTAGGTCTGTCCATATTTACCACCTCACACAAATTCAACGGGTGCTTGTTTGCCAATCTAGCACACCTTGCAGTGACAGCCTGATGAGTCTCAGCTGAAACAAATGAAACATCATACCCGGTTGCCTGCTGATGCCACTGAATACAAAAAACGTCCTCCACCGTCAGATTCAACTGGCCCTTGATGATTCTGGTGCAAAACAAATCCCTTGGCATCACTTCCCTGTCGCTGCTCCTCCACTGGAACCTCAAAGTCCTGCGCAGTCCCACCCGAGGAATTGTCCGGCCCTGGTTGGCAAACGCCATGTTAGAAAAAGAAGAAAATACACAGCGCGCGCTTCTCAATTGTACAATTGACAAGAACAGATTTTTTTTTTTTTTTTTTTTTTTATTAGAAAAAATCAACAGTACAGTAACCATTATACTCCCAACACATGACTTGGCACTGTGTCCCCATTCGCATCCCCGCACCCCTGAAGTGAAACTGCCCATATGTCATGAAAGAAAAACAAACGACTCCAAAACAGAAAAACACAAGCAAAAGAAAGACACAATAAGAAAAACTGAAACATAACCTGTACCAGTGCACCTTTATCTTTTATAGCAACCCAAAACCACCTTTCCACTTTTCTTTTGCAGCGTGATACCCCAACTTGTCCACATCCAACTTCATCCTTTCTGTCACCTCCCATTCGACCCCCTTAGCCACCCTCTCTGTAGTCCACTCCACTCCACTCCATTCCGTACGAGCTCCTGTCTTGCCAGCCATAGCCCCCTTTTGTATAGGCTCAGGAGCAACCACAAAATCCCCCACCCACTCCTAATGTGGGCTCCTACAAAACCCCTCTCCACCACCTGCCATGTCAGTGTAAGATCAGGCTTTGCCCTCCCCACAACCTTTTTTGCCTTAGCCCAGAGCTGTCTGGTAAAACTGCACTCCCACATAACATGGTACGCTGTCTCCCCAGCACCACACGATGGTCTCGGGCACAGAGGAGACCGGCCCAGACCGTGCCTGTGTATCTTGACTCGCACCGGTAGCGTTCTGTGCAAGCAGGCCCAGTTCAGATCCTTCTGCCCATTACTCAGGCCTACTGCCTGAACACCCACCAAAACTGATGACGGTACCCCCAACAACGGAGACGGGTTTACCTTCCCTCTAACCACCCTGTACAGGAGCCTTTGCTGCTTCCATATGCCATCTTCCAGGGCCTCAGCGTGAGCCCTCAGCCACTTGGCAACCCAGGCATAGTGCCACGGTAGCTGCTCTGACCTCGGACTTACATTGGACCAGTTCAGTATCCCTCTGGCAGCGTATAAAAAGAAATATTTCATACCTAAACTAGCCGGATGCCCCACCTCTGAAGCCATGTCCTGAAGCAGAGACGCCACAAAAATGGTGTCAAGTTTCAGGGGGAGGTCCGGAACCTCCCTGCCACCCTCAGCCAAGCCCGACATCATGCGGCCACGTGCCACCCACTCATACCTCCCTCCCCATAGGAAATCGAAAATTGTTCTCGCCAGGGGCCGTCTGATGGCGACCGGCAGAGGGAAAACATATGCCAGGTGGAGCACAGAGGAGAGCATGTCCGCCTTGAGCACAAGCACTTTACCCAGAAGTGTCAGCTTCCTGGCCTTCCACAATGCTAATCTGGACTTCAATCGCTGAAAACGCCCCTCCCAGTTGACGGTAGCACTATTCATTGTTTGGAATTGTACACCTAAGATCTTTATTGGCCCTTGACACACCGATAGTCCACCCGGAGCAACATCACGCCCCTTCCAACTCCCTTCACTGTACATTTGCCAATGTTGAGCCTAGCTCCTGAGACCCTTCCAAAATCCTCAAAACCTCCAAAGCTCTCACCACACACTCGTCACTGTCCAGCAACAATGTTGTGTCATCAGTGTACTGTGAAAGTTTCACCCGTAGGTCCCCTCCCCCTGGAACCAGGGTCACCCTCACACTGGCGTCTGCTCTGATGGCCTCTGCAGGGGAATGCAGGGGGGGTGCTGAAGCCCTTCCACACCTTCAGCATCTGGGTGCAGCAGAACCGGGAACATCTGGGTGCAGCAGAACCTGGAACTGTCGACAACCGGTCCAGAAACCTAGTGGGTCCCGCACATATCGTGCAGCAGAAACCCCATCAGAAAAGCGACCGAAAAATTCCTTTAATGCCAAGTCTGTCATAAAAGGGTTGAACATATGGACAGAAATTATCCTAAAGTTAGGTCTGTCCATATTTACCACCTCACACAAATTCAACGGGTGCTTGTTTGCCAATCTAGCACACCTTGCAGTGACAGCCTGATGAGTCTCAGCTGAAACAAATGAAACATCATACCCGGTTGCCTGCTGATGCCACTGAATACAAAAAACGTCCTCCACCGTCAGATTCAACTGGCCCTTGATGATTCTGGTGCAAAACAAATCCCTTGGCATCACTTCCCTGTCGCTGCTCCTCCACTGGAACCTCAAAGTCCTGCGCAGTCCCACCCAAGGAATTGACCGGTCCTGGTTGGCAAACGCCATGTTAGAAAAAGAAGAAAAAACACAGCCCGCGCTTCTCAAATGTACAAGTGTCAAGAACAGATTTTTTTTTTTTTTTTTTTATATTTTATTAGAAAAAAATCAACAGTACAGTAACCAACACATGACTTGGCACTGTGTCCCCATTCGCATCCCCGCACCCCTGAAGTGAAACTGCCAATATCTCATGAAAGAAAAACAAACGACTCCAAAACAGAAAAACACAAGCAAAAGAAAGACACAATAAGAAAAACTGAAACATAACCTGTACCAGTGCACCATTATCTTTTATAGCAACCCAAAACCACCTTTCCACTTTTCTTTTGCAGCGTGATACCCCAACTTGTCCACATCCAACTTCATCCTTTCTGTCACCTCCCATTCGACCCCCTTAGCCACCCTCTCTGTAGTCCACTCCACTCCACTTCATTCCGTACAAGCTCCTGTCTTGCCAGCCATAGCCCCTTTTTGTATAGGCTCAGGAGCAACCACAAAATCCCCCACCCACTCCTAATGTGGGCTCCTACAAAACCCCTCTTCACCACCTGCCATGTCAGTGTAGGATCAGGCTTTGCCCTCCCCACCACCTTTTTTGCCTTAGCCCAGAGCTGTCTGGTAAAACTGCACTCCCACATAACATGGTACGCTGTCTCCCCAGGACCACACGATGGTCTCGGGCACAGAGGAGACCGGCCCAGACCGTGCCTGTGTATCTTGTCTCGCACCGGTAGCGTTCTGTGCAAGCAGGCCCAGTTCAGATCCTTCAGCCCATTAGTTTGGCCTACTGCCTGAACACCCACCGTAACTGATGACGGTACCCCCAAAAACGGAGACGGGTTTACCTTCCCTCTAACCACCCTGTACAGGACCCTTTGCTGCTTCCATATGCCATCTTCCAGGGCCTTAGGGTGAGCCCTCAGCCACTTGGCAACCCAGGCATAGTGCCACGGTAGCTGCTTTGACCTCGGACCTACATTGGACCAGTTTAGTACCCTCTGGCAGCGTATAAAAAGAAATATTTCATACCTAAACTAGCCGGATGCCCCACCTCTGAAGCCATGTCCTGAAGCAGAGACGCCACAAAAACGGTGTCAAGTTTCAGGGGGAGGTCCGGCACATCCCTGCCACCCTCAGCCAAGCCCGACATCATGCGGCCAAGTGCCACCCACTCATACCTCCCTCCCCATAGGAAATTGAAAATTGTTCTCGCCAGGGGCCGTCTGATGGCGACCGGCAGAGGGAAAACAGAGCGGAGAGCATGTCCGCCTTGAGCACAAGCACTTTACCCAGAAGTGTCAGCTTCCTGGCATTCCACAATGCTAATCTGGACTTCACTCGCTGAAAACGCCCCTCCCAGTTGACGGTAGCACTATTCATTGGTTGGAATTGTACACCTAAGATCTGTATTGGCCCTTGACACACCGATAGTCCACCCGGAGCAACATCACGCCCCTTCCAACTCCCTTCACTGTACATTTGCCAATGTTGAGCCTAGCTCCTGAGACCCTTCAAAAATCCTCAAAACCTCCAAAGCTCTCACCACACACTCGTCACTGTCCAGCAACAATGTTGTGTCATCAGCGTACTGTGAAAGTTTCACCCGTAGGTCCCCTCCCCCTGGAACCAGGGTCACCCTCACACTGGCGTCTGCTCTGATGGCCTCTGCAGGGGAATGCAGGGGGGTGCTGAAGCCCTTCAACACCTTCAGCATCTGGGTGCAGCAGAACCGGGAACATCTGGGTGCAGCAGAACCTGGAACTGTCGACAACCGGTCCAAAAACCTAGTGGGTCCCGCACATATCGTGCAGCAGAAACCACATCAGAAAAGCGACCGAAAAATTCCTTTAATGCCAAGTCTGTCATAAAAGGGTTGAACATATGGACAGAAATTATCCTAAAGTTAGGTCTGTCCATATTTACCACCTCACACAAATTCAACGGGTGCTTGCTTGCCAATCTAGCACACCTTGCAGTGACAGCCTGATGAGTCTCAGCTGAAACAAATGAAACATCATACCCGGTTGCCTGCTGATGCCACTGAATACAAAAAACGTCCTCCACCGTCAGATTCAACTGGCCCTTGATGATTCTGGTGCAAAACAAATCCTTTGGCATCACTTCCCTGTCGCTGCTCCTCCACTGGAACCTCAAAGTCCTGCGCAGTCCCACCCGAGGAATTGTCCGGCCCTGGTTGGCAAACGCCATGTTAGAAAAAGAAGAAAATACACAGCGCGCGCTTCTCAATTATACAATTGACAAGAACAGATTTTTTTTTTTTTTTTTTTTTTTTTTTTATTAGAAAAAATCAACAGTACAGTAACCATTATACTCCCAACACATGACTTGGCACTGTGTCCCCATTCGCATCCCCGCACCCCTGAAGTGAAACTGCCAATATCTCATGAAAGAAAAACAAACGACTCCAAAACAGAAAAACACAAGCAAAAGAAAGACACAATAAGAAAAACTGAAACATAACCTGTACCAGTGCACCATTATCTTTTATAGCAACCCAAAACCACCTTTCCACTTTTCTTTTGCAGCGTGATACCCCAACTTGTCCACATCCAACTTCATCCTTTCTGTCACCTCCCATTCGACCCCCTTAGCCACCCTCTCTGTAGTCCACTCCACTCCACTCCATTCCGTACGAGCTCCTGTCTTGCCAGCCATAGCCCCCTTTTTTATAGGCTCAGGAGCAACCACAAAATCCCCCACCCACTCCTAATGTGGGCTCCTACAAAACCCCTCTCCACCACCTGCCATGTCAGTGTAAGATCAGGCTTTGCCCTCCCCACAACCTTTTTTGCCTTAGCCCAGAGCTGTCTGGTAAAACTGCACTCCCACATAACATGGTACGCTGTCTCCCCAGCACCACACGATGGTCTCGGGCACAGAGGAGACCGGCCCAGACCGTGCCTGTGTATCTTGTCTCGCACCGGTAGCGTTCTGTGCAAGCAGGCCCAGTTCAGATCCTTCTGCCCATTACTCAGGCCTACTGCCTGAACACCCACCAAAACTGATGACGGTACCCCCAACAACGGAGACGGGTTTACCTTCCCTCTAACCACCCTGTACAGGAGCCTTTGCTGCTTCCATATGCCATCTTCCAGGGCCTCAGCGTGAGCCCTCAGCCACTTGGCAACCCAGGCATAGTGCCACGGTAGCTGCTCTGACCTCGGACTTACATTGGACCAGTTCAGTATCCCTCTGGCAGCGTAAAAAAAGAAATATTTCATACCTAAACTAGCCGGATGCCCCACCTCTGAAGCCTTGTCCTGAAGCAGAGACGCCACAAAAATGGTGTCAAGTTTTAGGGGGAGGTCCGGCACATCCCTGCCACCCTCAGCCAAGCCCGACATCATGCGGCCACGTGCCACCCACTCATACCTCCCTCCCCATAGGAAATCGAAAATTGTTCTCGCCAGGGGCCGTCTGATGGCGACCGGCAGAGGGAAAACATATGCCAGGTGGAGCACAGAGGAGAGCATGTCCGCCTTGAGCACAAGCACTTTACCCAGAAGTGTCAGCTTCCTGGCCTTCCACAATGCTAATCTGGACTTCAATCGCTGAAAACGCCCCTCCCAGTTGACGGTAGCACTATTCATTGGTTGGAATTGTACACCTAAGATCTTTATTGGCCCTTGACACACCGATAGTCCACCCGGAGCAACATCACGCCCCTTCCAACTCCCTTCACTGTACATTTGCCAATGTTGAGCCTAGCTCCTGAGACCCTTCCAAAATCCTCAAAACCTCCAAAGCTCTCACCACACACTCGTCACTGTCCAGCAACAATGTTGTGTCATCAGTGTACTGTGAAAGTTTCACCCGTAGGTCCCCTCCCCCTGGAACCAGGGTCACCCTCACACTGGCGTCTGCTCTGATGGCCTCTGCAGGGGAATGCAGGGGGGGTGCTGAAGCCCTTCCACACCTTCAACATCTGGGTGCAGCAGATCCGGGAACATCTGGGTGCAGCAGAACCTGGAACTGTCGACAACCAGTCCAGAAACCTAGTGGGTCCCGCACATATCGTGCAGCAGAAACCACATCAGAAAAGCGACCGAAAAATTCCTTTAATGCCAAGTCTGTCATAAAAGGGTTGAACATATGGACAGAAATTATCCTAAAGTTAGGTCTGTCCATATTTACCACCTCACACAAATTCAACGGGTGCTTGTTTGCCAATCTAGCACACCTTGCAGTGACAGCCTGATGAGTCTCAGCTGAAACAAATGAAACATCATACCCGGTTGCCTGCTGATGCCACTGAATACAAAAAACGTCCTCCACCGTCAGATTCAACTGGCCCTTGATGATTCTGGTGCAAAACAAATCCCTTGGCATCACTTCCCTGTCGCTGCTCCTCCACTGGAACCTCAAAGTCCTGCGCAGTCCCACCCAAGGAATTGACCGGCCCTGGTTGGCAAACGCCATGTTAGAAAAAGAAGAAAAAACACAGCGCGCGCTTCTCAAATGTACAAGTGTCAAGAACAGATTTTTTTTTTTTTTTTTATATTTTATTAGAAAAAATCAACAGTACAGTAACCATTATACTCCCAACACATGACTTGGCACTGTGTCCCCATTCGCATCCCCGCACCCCTGAAGTGAAACTGCCCATATGTCATGAAAGAAAAACAAACGACTCCAAAACAGAAAAACACAAGCAAAAGAAAGACACAATAAGAAAAACTGAAACATAACCTGTACCAGTGCACCATTATCTTTTATAGCAACCCAAAACAACCTTTCCACTTTTCTTTTGCAGCGTGATACCCCAACTTGTCCACATCCAACTTCATCCTTTCTGTCACCTCCCATTCGACCCCCTTAGCCACCCTCTCTGTAGTCCACTCCACTCCACTCCATTCCGTACGAGCTCCTGTCTTGCCAGCCATAGCCCCCTTTTGTATAGGCTCAGGAGCAACCACAAAATCCCCCACCCACTCCTAATGTGGGCTCCTACAAAACCCCTCTCCACCACCTGCCATGTCAGTGTAAGATCAGGCTTTGCCCTCCCCACCACCTTTTTTGCCTTAGCCCAGAGCTGTCTGGCAAAACTGCACTCCCAAGTAACATGGTACGCTGTCTCCCCAGCACCACACGATGGTCTCGGGCACAGAGGAGACCGGCCCAGACCGTGCCTGTGTATCTTGCCTCGCACCGGTAGCGTTCTGTGCAAGCAGGCCCAGTTCAGATCCTTCTGCCCATTACTCAGGCCTACTGCCTGAAGACCCACCCAAACTGATGACGGTACCCCCAACACCGGAGACGGGTTTACCTTCCCTCTAACCACCCTGTACAGGACCCTTTGCTGCTTCCATATGCCATCTTCCAGGGCCTTAGGGTGAGCCCTCAGCCACTTGGCAACCCAGGCATAGTGCCACGGTAGCTGCTCTGACCTCGGACTTACATTGGACCAGTTCAGTATCCCTCTGGCAGCGTATAAAAAGAAATATTTCATACCTAAACTAGCCGGATGCCCCACCTCTGAAGCCATGTCCTGAAGCAGAGACGCCACAAAAATGGTGTCAAGTTTCAGGGGGAGGTCCAGCACATCCCTGCCACCCTCAGCCAAGCCCGACATCATGCGGCCACGTGCCACCCACTCATACCTCCCTCCCCATAGGAAATCGAAAATTGTTCTCGCCAGGGGCCGTCTGATGGCGACCGGCAGAGGGAAAACATATGCCAGGTGGAGCACAGAGGAGAGCATGTCCGCCTTGAGCACAAGCACTTTACCCAGAAGTGTCAGCTTCCTGGCCTTTCACAATGCTAATCTGGACTTCAATCGCTGAAAACGCCCCTCCCAGTTGACGGTAGCACTATTCATTGGTTGGAATTGTACACCTAAGATCTTTATTGGCCCTTGACACACCGATAGTCCACCCGGAGCAACATCACGCCCCTTCCAACTCCCTTCACTGTACATTTGCCAATGTTGAGCCTAGCTCCTGAGACCCTTCCAAAATCCTCAAAACCTCCAAAGCTCTCACCACACACTCGTCACTGTCCAGCAACAATGTTGTGTCATCAGTGTACTGTGAAAGTTTCACCCGTAGGTCCCCTCCCCCTGGAACCAGGGTCACCCTCACACTGGCGTCTGCTCTGATGGCCTCTGCAGGGGAATGCAGGGGGGGTGCTGAAGCCCTTCCACACCTTCAGCATCTGGGTGCAGCAGATCCGGGAACATCTGGGTGCAGCAGAACCTGGAACTGTCGACAACCAGTCCAGAAACCTAGTGGGTCCCGCACATATCGTGCAGCAGAAACCACATCAGAAAAGCGACCGAAAAATTCCTTTAATGCCAAGTCTGTCATAAAAGGGTTGAACATATGGACAGAAATTATCCTAAAGTTAGGTCTGTCCATATTTACCACCTCACACAAATTCAACGGGTGCTTGTTTGCCAATCTAGCACACCTTGCAGTGACAGCCTGATGAGTCTCAGCTGAAACAAATGAAACATCATACCCGGTTGCCTGCTGATGCCACTGAATACAAAAAACGTCCTCCACCGTCAGATTCAACTGGCCCTTGATGATTCTGGTGCAAAACAAATCCCTTGGCATCACTTCCCTGTCGCTGCTCCTCCACTGGAACCTCAAAGTCCTGCGCAGTCCCACCCAAGGAATTGACCGGCCCTGGTTGGCAAACGCCATGTTAGAAAAAGAAGAAAAAACACAGCCCGCGCTTCTCAAATATACAAGTGTCAAGAACAGATTTTTTTTTTTTTTTTAGATTTTATTAGAAAAAAATCAACAGTACAGTAACCATTATACTCCCAACACATGACTTGGCACTGTGTCCCCATTCGCATCCCCGCACCCCTGAAGTGAAACTGCCAATATCTCATGAAAGAAAAACAAACGACTCCAAAACAGAAAAACACAAGCAAAAGAAAGACACAATAAGAAAAACTGAAACATAACCTGTACCAGTGCACCATTATCTTTTATAGCAACCGAAAACCACCTTTCCACTTTTCTTTTGCAGCGTGATACCCCAACTTGTCCACATCCAACTTCATCCTTTCTGTCACCTCCCATTCGACCCCCTTAGCCACCCTCTCTGTAGTCCACTCCACTCCACTTCATTCCGTACGAGCTCCTGTCTTGCCAGCCATAGCCCCCTTTTGTATACGCTCAGGAGCAACCACAAAATCCCCCACCCACTCCTAATGTGGGCTCCTACAAAACCCCTCTTCACCACCTGCCATGTCAGTGTAAGATCAGGCTTTGCCCTCCCCACCACCTTTTTTGCCTTAGCCCAGAGCTGTCTGGTAAAACTGCACTCCCACATAACATGGTACGCTGTCTCCCCAGCACCACACGATGGTCTCGGGCACAGAGGAGACCGGCCCAGACCGTGCCTGTGTATCTTGTCTCGCACCGGTAGCGTTCTGTGCAAGCAGGCCCAGTTCAGATCCTTCAGCCCATTAGTTTGGCCTACTGCCTGAACACCCACCGTAACTGATGACGGTACCCCCAACAACGGAGACGGGTTTACCTTCCCTCTAACCACCCTGTACAGGACCCTTTGCTGCTTCCATATGCCATCTTCCAGGGCCTTAGGGTGAGCCCTCAGCCACTTGGCAACCCAGGCATAGTGCCACGGTAGCTGCTCTGACCTCGGACCTACATTGGACCAGTTTAGTACCCTCTGGCAGCGTATAAAAAGAAATATTTCATACCTAAACTAGCCGGATGCCCCACCTCTGAAGCCATGTCCTGAAGCAGAGACGCCACAAAAACGGTGTCAAGTTTCAGGGGGAGGTCCGGCACATCCCTGCCACCCTCAGCCAAGCCCGACATCATGCGGCCAAGTGCCACCCACTCATACCTCCCTCCCCATAGGAAATTGAAAATTGTTCTCGCCAGGGGCCGTCTGATGGCGACCGGCAGAGGGAAAACAGAGTGGAGAGCATGTCCGCCTTGAGCACAAGCACTTTACCCAGAAGTGTCAGCTTCCTGGCATTCCACAATGCTAATCTGGACTTCACTCGCTGAAAACGCCCCTCCCAGTTGACGGTAGCACTATTCATTGGTTGGAATTGTACACCTAAGATCTGTATTGGCCCTTGACACACCGATAGTCCACCCGGAGCAACATCACGCCCCTTCCAACTCCCTTCACTGTACATTTGCCAATGTTGAGCCTAGCTCCTGAGACCCTTCAAAAATCCTCAAAACCTCCAAAGCTCTCACCACACACTCGTCACTGTCCAGCAACAATGTTGTGTCATCAGCGTACTGTGAAAGTTTCACCCGTAGGTCCCCTCCCCCTGGAACCAGGGTCACCCTCACACTGGCGTCTGCTCTGATGGCCTCTGCAGGGGAATGCAGGGGGGTGCTGAAGCCCTTCAACACCTTCAGCATCTGGGTGCAGCAGAACCGGGAACATCTGGGTGCAGCAGAACCTGGAACTGTCGACAACCGGTCCAGAAACCTAGTGGGTCATGCACATGTCGTGCAGCAGAAACCACATCAGAAAAGCGACCGAAAAATTCCTTTAATGCCAAGTCTGTCATAAAAGGGTTGAACATATGGACAGAAATTATCCTAAAGTTAGGTCTGTCCATATTTACCACCTCACACAAATTCAACGGGTGCTTGTTTGCCAATCTAGCACACCTTGCAGTGACAGCCTGATGAGTCTCAGCTGAAACAAATGAAACATCATACCCGGTTGCCTGCTGATGCAACTGAATACAAATAACGTCCTCCACCGTCAGATTCAACTGGCCCTTGATGATTCTGGTGCAAAACAAATCCCTTGGCATCACTTCCCTGTCGCTGCTCCTCCACTGGAACCTCAAAGTCCTGCGCAGTCCCACCCGAGGAATTGTCCGGCCCTGGTTGGCAAACGCCATGTTAGAAAAAGAAGAAAATACACAGCCCGCGCTTCTCAATTGTACAATTGACAAGAACAGATTTTTTTTTTTTTTTTTTTTTTTTTTTATTAGAAAAAATCAACAGTACAGTAACCATTATACTCCCAACACATGACTTGGCACTGTGTCCCCATTCGCATCCCCGCACCCCTGAAGTGAAACTGCCCATATGTCATGAAAGAAAAACAAACGACTCCAAAACAGAAAAACACAAGCAAAAGAAAGACACAATAAGAAAAACTGAAACATAACCTGTACCAGTGCACCATTATCTTTTATAGCAACCCAAAACCACCTTTCCACTTTTCTTTTGCAGCGTGATACCCCAACTTGTCCACATCCAACTTCATCCTTTCTGTCACCTCCCATTCGACCCCCTTAGCCACCCTCTTTGTAGTCCACGCCACTCCACTCCATTCCGTACGAGCTCCTGTCTTGCCAGCCATAGCCCCCTTTTTTATAGGCTCAGGAGCAACCACAAAATCCCCCACCCACTCCTAATGTGGGCTCCTACAAAACCCCTCTCCACCACCTGCCATGTCAGTGTAAGATCAGGCTTTGCCCTCCCCACAACCTTTTTTGCCTTAGCCCAGAGCTGTCTGGTAAAACTGCACTCCCACATAACCAAGTACGCTGTCTCCCCAGCACCACATGATGGTCTCGGGCACAGAGGAGACCGGCCCAGACCGTGCCTGTGTATCTTGTCTCGCACCGGTAGCGTTCTGTGCAAGCAGGCCCAGTTCAGATCCTTCTGCCCATTACTCAGGCCTACTGCCTGAACACCCACCAAAACTGATGACGGTACCCCCAACAACGGAGACGGGTTTACCTTCCCTCTAACCACCCTGTACAGGAGCCTTTGCTGCTTCCATATGCCATCTTCCAGGGCCTCAGCGTGAGCCCTCAGCCACTTGGCAACCCAGGCATAGTGCCACGGTAGTTGCTCTGACCTCGGACTTACATTGGACCAGTTCAGTATCCCTCTGGCAGCGTATAAATAGAAATATTTCATACCTAAACTAGCCGGATGCCCCACCTCTGAAGCCATGTCCTGAAGCAGAGACGCCACAAAAATGGTGTCAAGTTTCAGGGGGAGGTCCGGCACATCCCTGCCACCCTCAGCCAAGCCCGACATCATGCGGCCACGTGCCACCCACTCATACCTCCCTCCCCATAGGAAATCGAAAATTGTTCTCGCCAGGGGCCGTCTGATGGCGACCGGCAGAGGGAAAACATATGCCAGGTGGAGCTCAGAGGAGAGCATGTCCGCCTTGAGCACAAGCACTTTACCCAGAAGTGTCAGCTTCCTGGCCTTCCACAATGCTAATCTGGACTTCAATCGCTGAAAACGCCCCTCCCAGTTGACGGTAGCACTATTCATTGTTTGGAATTGTACACCTAAGATCTTTATTGGCCCTTGACACACCGATAGTCCACCCGGAGCAACATCACGCCCCTTCCAACTCCCTTCACTGTACATTTGCCAATGTTGAGCCTAGCTCCTGAGACCCTTCCAAAATCCTCAAAACCTCCAAAGCTCTCACCACACACTCGTCACTGTCCAGCAACAATGTTGTGTCATCAGCGTACTGTGAAAGTTTCACCCGTAGGTCCCCTCCCCCTGGAACCAGGGTCACCCTCACACTGGCGTCTGCTCTGATGGCCTCTGCAGGGGAATGCAGGGGGGGTGCTGAAGCCCTTCCACACCTTCAGCATCTGGGTGCAGCAGAACCGGGAACATCTGGGTGCAGCAGAACCTGGAACTGTCGACAACCAGTCCAGAAACCTAGTGGGTCCCGCACATATCGTGCAGCAGAAACCACATCAGAAAAGCGACCGAAAAATTCCTTTAATGCCAAGTCTGTCATAAAAGGGTTGAACATATGGACAGAAATTATCCTAAAGTTAGGTCTGTCCATATTTACCACCTCACACAAATTCAACGGGTGCTTGTTTGCCAATCTAGCACACCTTGCAGTGACAGCCTGATGAGTCTCAGCTGAAACAAATGAAACATCATACCCGGTTGCCTGCTGATGCC
Organism: Channa argus; assembly: GCF_033026475.1. NCBI lineage: Eukaryota > Metazoa > Chordata > Actinopteri > Anabantiformes > Channidae > Channa > Channa argus. Next base: position 392,313 of record NW_027125237.1, on the reverse strand, counting down.
ACTGAATACAAAAAACGTCCTCCACCGTCAGATTCAACTGGCCCTTGATGATTCTGGTGCAAAACAAATCCCTTGGCATCACTTCCCTGTCGCTGCTCCTCCACTGGAACCTCAAAGTCCTGCGCAGTCCCACCCAAGGAATTGACCGGTCCTGGTTGGCAAACGCCATGTTACAAAAAGAAGAAAAAACACAGCCCGCGCTTCTCAAATGTACAAGTGTCAAGAACAGATTTTTTTTTTTTTTTTTTATATTTTATTAGAAAAAAATCAACAGTACAGTAACCAACACATGACTTGGCACTGTGTCCCCATTCGCATCCCCGCACCCCTGAAGTGAAACTGCCAATATCTCATGAAAGAAAAACAAACGACTCCAAAACAGAAAAACACAAGCAAAAGAAAGACACAATAAGAAAAACTGAAACATAACCTGTACCAGTGCAACATTATCTTTTATAGCAACCGAAAACCACCTTTCCACTTTTCTTTTGCAGCGTGATACCCCAACTTGTCCACATCCAACTTCATCCTTTCTGTCACCTCCCATTCGACCCCCTTAGCCACCCTCTCTGTAGTCCACTCCACTCCACTTCATTCCGTACGAGCTCCTGTCTTGCCAGCCATAGCCCCCTTTTGTATAGGCTCAGGAGCAACCACAAAATCCCCCACCCACTCCTAATGTGGGCTCCTACAAAACCCCTCTTCACCACCTGCCATGTCAGTGTAAGATCAGGCTTTGCCCTCCCCACCACCTTTTTTGCCTTAGCCCAGAGCTGTCTGGTAAAACTGCACTCCCACATAACATGGTACGCTGTCTCCCCAGCACCACACGATGGTCTCGGGCACAGAGGAGACCGGCCCAGACCGTGCCTGTGTATCTTGTCTCGCACCGGTAGCGTTCTGTGCAAGCAGGCCCAGTTCAGATCCTTCAGCCCATTAGTTTGGCCTACTGCCTGAACACCCACCGTAACTGATGACGGTACCCCCAACAACGGAGACGGGTTTACCTTCCCTCTAACCACCCTGTACAGGACCCTTTGCTGCTTCCATATGCCATCTTCCAGGGCCTTAGGGTGAGCCCTCAGCCACTTGGCAACCCAGGCATAGTGCCACGGTAGCTGCTCTGACCTCGGACCTACATTGGACCAGTTTAGTACCCTCTGGCAGCGTATAAAAAGAAATATTTCATACCTAAACTAGCCGGATGCCCCACCTCTGAAGCCATGTCCTGAAGCAGAGACGCCACAAAAACGGTGTCAAGTTTCAGGGGGAGGTCCGGCACATCCCTGCCACCCTCAGCCAAGCCCGACATCATGCGGCCAAGTGCCACCCACTCATACCTCCCTCCCCATAGGAAATTGAAAATTGTTCTCGCCAGGGGCCGTCTGATGGCGACCGGCAGAGGGAAAACAGAGTGGAGAGCATGTCCGCCTTGAGCACAAGCACTTTACCCAGAAGTGTCAGCTTCCTGGCATTCCACAATGCTAATCTGGACTTCACTCGCTGAAAACGCCCCTCCCAGTTGACGGTAGCACTATTCATTGGTTGGAATTGTACACCTAAGATCTGTATTGGCCCTTGACACACCGATAGTCCACCCGGAGCAACATCACGCCCCTTCCAACTCCCTTCACTGTACATTTGCCAATGTTGAGCCTAGCTCCTGAGACCCTTCAAAAATCCTCAAAACCTCCAAAGCTCTCACCACACACTCGTCACTGTCCAGCAACAATGTTGTGTCATCAGCGTACTGTGAAAGTTTCACCCGTAGGTCCCCTCCCCCTGGAACCAGGGTCACTCTCACACTGGCGTCTGCTCTGATGGCCTCTGCAGGGGAATGCAGGGGGGTGCTGAAGCCCTTCAACACCTTCAGCATCTGGGTGCAGCAGAACCGGGAACATCTGGGTGCAGCAGAACCTGGAACTGTCGACAACCGGTCCAGAAACCTAGTGGGTCCCGCACATATCGTGCAGCAGAAACCACATCAGAAAAGCGACCGAAAAATTCCTTTAATGCCAAGTCTGTCATAAAAGGGTTGAACATATGGACAGAAATTATCCTAAAGTTAGGTCTGTCCATATTTACGACCTCACACAAATTCAACGGGTGCTTGTTTGCCAATCTAGCACACCTTGCAGTGACAGCCTGATGAGTCTCAGCTGAAACAAATGAAACATCATACCCGGTTGCCTGCTGATGCCACTGAATACAAAAAACGTCCTCCACCGTCAGATTCAACTGGCCCTTGATGATTCTGGTGCAAAACAAATCCCTTGGCATCACTTCCCTGTCGCTGCTCCTCCACTGGAACCTCAAAGTCCTGCGCAGTCCCACCCGAGGAATTGTCCGGCCCTGGTTGGCAAACGCCATGTTAGAAAAAGAAGAAAATACACAGCGCGCGCTTCTCAATTGTACAATTGACAAGAACAGATTTTTTTTTTTTTTTTTTTTTTTTTTTTATTAGAAAAAATCAACAGTACAGTAACCATTATACTCCCAACACATGACTTGGCACTGTGTCCCCATTCGCATCCCCGCACCCCTGAAGTGAAACTGCCCATATGTCATGAAAGAAAAACAAACGACTCCAAAACAGAAAAACACAAGCAAAAGAAAGACACAATAAGAAAAACTGAAACATAACCTGTACCAGTGCACCATTATCTTTTATAGCAACCCAAAACCACCTTTCCAATTTTCTTTTGCAGCGTGATACCCCAACTTGTCCACATCCAACTTCATCCTTTCTGTCACCTCCCATTCGACCCCCTTAGCCACCCTCTCTGTAGTCCACTCCACTCCACTCCATTCCGTACGAGCTCCTGTCTTGCCAGCCATAGCCCCCTTTTTTATAGGCTCAGGAGCAACCACAAAATCCCCCACCCACTCCTAATGTGGGCTCCTACAAAACCCCTCTCCACCACCTGCCATGTCAGTGTAAGATCAGGCTTTGCCCTCCCCACAACCTTTTTTGCCTTAGCCCAGAGCTGTCTGGTAAAACTGCACTCCCACATAACATGGTACGCTGTCTCCCAAGCACCACACGATGGTCTCGGGCACAGAGGAGACCGGCCCAGACCGTGCCTGTGTATCTTGTCTCGCACCGGTAGCGTTCTGTGCAAGCAGGCCCAGTTCAGATCCTTCTGCCCATTACTCAGGCCTACTGCCTGAACACCCACCAAAACTGATGACGGTACCCCCAACAACGGAGACGGGTTTACCTTCCCTCTAACCACCCTGTACAGGAGCCTTTGCTGCTTCCATATGCCATCTTCCAGGGCCTCAGCGTGAGCCCTCAGCCACTTGGCAACCCAGGCATAGTGCCACGGTAGCTGCTCTGACCTCGGACTTACATTGGACCAGTTCAGTATCCCTCTGGCAGCGTAAAAAAAGAAATATTTCATACCTAAACTAGCCGGATGCCCCACCTCTGAAGCCTTGTCCTGAAGCAGAGACGCCACAAAAATGGTGTCAAGTTTTAGGGGGAGGTCCGGCACATCCCTGCCACCCTCAGCCAAGCCCGACATCATGCGGCCACGTGCCACCCACTCATACCTCCCTCCCCATAGGAAATTGAAAATTGTTCTCGCCAGGGGCCGTCTGATGGTGACCGGCAGAGGGAAAACAGAGTGGAGAGCATGTCCGCCTTGAGCACAAGCACTTTACCCAGAAGTGTCAGCTTCCTGGCATTCCACAATGCTAATCTGGACTTCACTCGCTGAAAACGCCCCTCCCAGTTGACGGTAGCACTATTCATTGGTTGGAATTGTACACCTAAGATCTGTATTGGCCCTTGACACACCGATAGTCCACCCGGAGCAACATCACGCCCCTTCCAACTCCCTTCACTGTACATTTGCCAATGTTGAGCCTAGCTCCTGAGACCCTTCAAAAATCCTCAAAACCTCCAAAGCTCTCACCACACACTCGTCACTGTCCAGCAACAATGTTGTGTCATCAGCGTACTGTGAAAGTTTCACCCGTAGGTCCCCTCCCCCTGGAACCAGGGTCACCCTCACACTGGCGTCTGCTCTGATGGCCTCTGCAGGGGAATGCAGGGGGGTGCTGAAGCCCTTCAACACCTTCAGCATCTGGGTGCAGCAGAACCGGGAACATCTGGGTGCAGCAGAACCTGGAACTGTCGACAACCGGTCCAGAAACCTAGTGGGTCCCGCACATATCGTGCAGCAGAAACCACATCAGAAAAGCGACCGAAAAATTCCTTTAATGCCAAGTCTGTCATAAAAGGGTTGAACATATGGACAGAAATTATCCTAAAGTTAGGTCTGTCCATATTTACCACCTCACACAAATTCAACGGGTGCTTGTTTGCCAATCTAGCACACCTTGCAGTGACAGCCTGATGAGTCTCAGCTGAAACAAATGAAACATCATACCCGGTTGCCTGCTGATGCCACTGAATACAAAAAACGTCCTCCACCGTCAGATTCAACTGGCCCTTGATGATTCTGGTGCAAAACAAATCCCTTGGCATCACTTCCCTGTCGCTGCTCCTCCACTGGAACCTCAAAGTCCTGCGCAGTCCCACCCAAGGAATTGACCGGCCCTGGTTGGCAAACGCCATGTTAGAAAAAGAAGAAAAAACACAGCCCGCGCTTCTCAAATGTACAAGTGTCAAGAACAGATTTTTTTTTTTTTTTTTATATATTTTATTAGAAAAAAATCAACAGTACAGTAACCATTATACTCCCAACACATGACTTGGCACTGTGTCCCCATTCGCATCCCCGCACCCCTGAAGTGAAACTGCCAATATCTCATGAAAGAAAAACAAACGACTCCAAAACAGAAAAACACAAGCAAAAGAAAGACACAATAAGAAAAACTGAAACATAACCTGTACCAGTGCACCATTATCTTTTATAGCAACCCAAAACCACCTTTCCACTTTTCTTTTGCAGCGTGATACCCCAACTTGTCCACATCCAACTTCATCCTTTCTGTCACCTCCCATTCGACCCCCTTAGCCACCCTCTCTGTAGTCCACTCCACTCCACTCCATTCCGTACGAGCTCCTGTCTTGCCAGCCATAGCCCCCTTTTTTATAGGCTCAGGAGCAACCACAAAATCCCCCACCCACTCCTAATGTGGGCTCCTACAAAACCCCTCTCCACCACCTGCCATGTCAGTGTAAGATCAGGCTTTGCCCTCCCCACAACCTTTTTTGCCTTAGCCCAGAGCTGTCTGGTAAAACTGCACTCCCACATAACATGGTACGCTGTCTCCCAAGCACCACACGATGGTCTCGGGCACAGAGGAGACCGGCCCAGACCGTGCCTGTGTATCTTGTCTCGCACCGGTAGCGTTCTGTGCAAGCAGGCCCAGTTCAGATCCTTCTGCCCATTACTCAGGCCTACTGCCTGAACACCCACCAAAACTGATGACGGTGCCCCCAACAACGGAGACGGGTTTACCTTCCCTCTAACCACCCTGTACAGGAGCCTTTGCTGCTTCCATATGCCATCTTCCAGGGCCTCAGCGTGAGCCCTCAGCCACTTGGCAACCCAGGCATAGTGCCACGGTAGCTGCTCTGACCTCGGACTTACATTGGACCAGTTCAGTATCCCTCTGGCAGCGTAAAAAAAGAAATATTTCATACCTAAACTAGCCGGATGCCCCACCTCTGAAGCCTTGTCCTGAAGCAGAGACGCCACAAAAATGGTGTCAAGTTTTAGGGGGAGGTCCGGCACATCCCTGCCACCCTCAGCCAAGCCCGACATCATGCGGCCACGTGCCACCCACTCATACCTCCCTCCCCATAGGAAATTGAAAATTGTTCTCGCCAGGGGCCGTCTGATGGTGACCGGCAGAGGGAAAACAGAGTGGAGAGCATGTCCGCCTTGAGCACAAGCACTTTACCCAGAAGTGTCAGCTTCCTGGCATTCCACAATGCTAATCTGGACTTCACTCGCTGAAAACGCCCCTCCCAGTTGACGGTAGCACTATTCATTGGTTGGAATTGTACACCTAAGATCTGTATTGGCCCTTGACACACCGATAGTCCACCCGGAGCAACATCACGCCCCTTCCAACTCCCTTCACTGTACATTTGCCAATGTTGAGCCTAGCTCCTGAGACCCTTCCAAAATCCTCAAAACCTCCAAAGCTCTCACCACACACTCGTCACTGTCCAGCAACAATGTTGTGTCATCAGCGTACTGTGAAAGTTTCACCCGTAGGTCCCCTCCCCCTGGAACCAGGGTCACCCTCACACTGGCGTCTGCTCTGATGGCCTCTGCAGGGGAATGCAGGGGGGTGCTGAAGCCCTTCAACACCTTCAGCATCTGGGTGCAGCAGAACCGGGAACATCTGGGTGCAGCAGAACCTGGAACTGTCGACAACCGGTCCAGAAACCTAGTGGGTCATGCACATGTCGTGCAGCAGAAACCACATCAGAAAAGCGACCGAAAAATTCCTTTAATGCCAAGTCTGTCATAAAAGGGTTGAACATATGGACAGAAATTATCCTAAAGTTAGGTCTGTCCATATTTACCACCTCACACAAATTCAACGGGTGCTTGTTTGCCAATCTAGCACACCTTGCAGTGACAGCCTGATGAGTCTCAGCTGAAACAAATGAAACATCATACCCGGTTGCCTGCTGATGCCACTGAATACAAAAAACGTCCTCCACCGTCAGATTCAACTGGCCCTTGATGATTCTGGTGCAAAACAAATCCCTTGGCATCACTTCCCTGTCGCTGCTCCTCCACTGGAACCTCAAAGTCCTGCGCAGTCCCACCCGAGGAATTGTCCGGCCCTGGTTGGCAAACGCCATGTTAGAAAAAGAAGAAAATACACAGCGCGCGCTTCTCAATTGTACAATTGACAAGAACAGATTTTTTTTTTTTTTTTTTTTTTTTTATTAGAAAAAATCAACAGTACAGTAACCATTATACTCCCAACACATGACTTGGCACTGTGTCCCCATTCGCATCCCCGCACCCCTGAAGTGAAACTGCCCATATGTCATGAAAGAAAAACAAACGACTCCAAAACAGAAAAACACAAGCAAAAGAAAGACACAATAAGAAAAACTGAAACATAACCTGTACCAGTGCACCATTATCTTTTATAGCAACCCAAAACCACCTTTCCAATTTTCTTTTGCAGCGTGATACCCCAACTTGTCCACATCCAACTTCATCCTTTCTGTCACCTCCCATTCGACCCCCTTAGCCACCCTCTCTGTAGTCCACTCCACTCCACTCCATTCCGTACGAGCTCCTGTCTTGCCAGCCATAGCCCCCTTTTTTATAGGCTCAGGAGCAACCACAAAATCCCCCACCCACTCCTAATGTGGGCTCCTACAAAACCCCTCTCCACCACCTGCCATGTCAGTGTAAGATCAGGCTTTGCCCTCCCCACAACCTTTTTTGCCTTAGCCCAGAGCTGTCTGGTAAAACTGCACTCCCACATAACATGGTACGCTGTCTCCCCAGCACCACACGATGGTCTCGGGCACAGAGGAGACCGGCCCAGACCGTGCCTGTGTATCTTGTCTCGCACCGGTAGCGTTCTGTGCAAGCAGGCCCAGTTCAGATCCTTCTGCCCATTACTCAGGCCTACTGCCTGAACACCCACCAAAACTGATGACGGTACCCCCAACAACGGAGACGGGTTTACCTTCCCTCTAACCACCCTGTACAGGAGCCTTTGCTGCTTCCATATGCCATCTTCCAGGGCCTCGGCGTGAGCCCTCAGCCACTTGGCAACCCAGGCATAGTGCCACGGTAGCTGCTCTGACCTCGGACTTACATTGGACCAGTTCAGTATCCCTCTGGCAGCGTATAAAAAGAAATATTTCATACCTAAACTAGCCGGATGCCCCACCTCTGAAGCCATGTCCTGAAGCAGAGACGCCACAAAAATGGTGTCAAGTTTCAGGGGGAGGTCCGGCACATCCCTGCCACCCTCAGCCAAGCCCGACATCATGCGGCCACGTGCCACCCACTCATACCTCCCTCCCCATAGGAAATCGAAAATTGTTCTCGCCAGGGGCCGTCTGATGGCGACCGGCAGAGGGAAAACATATGCCAGGTGGAGCACAGAGGAGAGCATGTCCGCCTTGAGCACAAGCACTTTACCCAGAAGTGTCAGCTTCCTGGCCTTCCACAATGCTAATCTGGACTTCAATCGCTGAAAACGCCCCTCCCAGTTGACGGTAGCACTATTCATTGTTTGGAATTGTACACCTAAGATCTTTATTGGCCCTTGACACACCGATAGTCCACCCGGAGCAACATCACGCCCCTTCCAACTCCCTTCACTGTACATTTGCCAATGTTGAGCCTAGCTCCTGAGACCCTTCCAAAATCCTCAAAACCTCCAAAGCTCTCACCACACACTCGTCACTGTCCAGCAACAATGTTGTGTCATCAGTGTACTGTGAAAGTTTCACCCGTAGGTCCCCTCCCCCTGGAACCAGGGTCACCCTCACACTGGCGTCTGCTCTGATGGCCTCTGCAGGGGAATGCAGGGGGGGTGCTGAAGCCCTTCCACACCTTCAGCATCTGGGTGCAGCAGAACCGGGAACATCTGGGTGCAGCAGAACCTGGAACTGTCGACAACCAGTCCAGAAACCTAGTGGGTCCCGCACATATCGTGCAGCAGAAACCACATCAGAAAAGCGACCGAAAAATTCCTTTAATGCCAAGTCTGTCATAAAAGGGTTGAACATATGGACAGAAATTATCCTAAAGTTAGGTCTGTCCATATTTACCACCTCACACAAATTCAACGGGTGCTTGTTTGCCAATCTAGCACACCTTGCAGTGACAGCCTGATGAGTCTCAGCTGAAACAAATGAAACATCATACCCGGTTGCCTGCTGATGCCACTGAATACAAAAAACGTCCTCCACCGTCAGATTCAACTGGCCCTTGATGATTCTGGTGCAAAACAAATCCCTTGGCATCACTTCCCTGTCGCTGCTCCTCCACTGGAACCTCAAAGTCCTGCGCAGTCCCACCCAAGGAATTGACCGGTCCTGGTTGGCAAACGCCATGTTAGAAAAAGAAGAAAAAACACAGCCCGCGCTTCTCAAATGTACAAGTGTCAAGAACAGATTTTTTTTTTTTTTTTTATATTTTATTAGAAAAAAATCAACAGTACAGTAACCAACACATGACTTGGCACTGTGTCCCCATTCGCATCCCCGCACCCCTGAAGTGAAACTGCCAATATCTCATGAAAGAAAAACAAACGACTCCAAAACAGAAAAACACAAGCAAAAGAAAGACACAATAAGAAAAACTGAAACATAACCTGTACCAGTGCACCATTATCTTTTATAGCAACCCAAAACCACCTTTCCACTTTTCTTTTGCAGCGTGATACCCCAACTTGTCCACATCCAACTTCATCCTTTCTGTCACCTCCCATTCGACCCCCTTAGCCACCCTCTCTGTAGTCCACTCCACTCCACTTCATTCCGTACAAGCTCCTGTCTTGCCAGCCATAGCCCCTTTTTGTATAGGCTCAGGAGCAACCACAAAATCCCCCACCCACTCCTAATGTGGGCTCCTACAAAACCCCTCTTCACCACCTGCCATGTCAGTGTAGGATCAGGCTTTGCCCTCCCCACCACCTTTTTTGCCTTAGCCCAGAGCTGTCTGGTAAAACTGCACTCCCACATAACATGGTACGCTGTCTCCCCAGCACCACACGATGGTCTCGGGCACAGAGGAGACCGGCCCAGACCGTGCCTGTGTATCTTGTCTCGCACCGGTAGCGTTCTGTGCAAGCAGGTCCAGTTCAGATCCTTCAGCCCATTAGTTTGGCCTACTGCCTGAACACCCACCGTAACTGATGACGGTACCCCCAACAACGGAGACGGGTTTACCTTCCCTCTAACCACCCTGTACAGGACCCTTTGCTGCTTCCATATGCCATCTTCCAGGGCCTTAGGGTGAGCCCTCAGCCACTTGGCAACCAACGCATAGTGCCACGGTAGCTGCTTTGACCTCGGACCTACATTGGACCAGTTTAGTACCCTCTGGCAGCGTATAAAAAGAAATATTTCATACCTAAACTAGCCGGATGCCCCACCTCTGAAGCCATGTCCTGAAGCAGAGACGCCACAAAAACGGTGTCAAGTTTCAGGGGGAGGTCCGGCACATCCCTGCCACCCTCAGCCAAGCCCGACATCATGCGGCCAAGTGCCACCCACTCATACCTCCCTCCCCATAGGAAATTGAAAATTGTTCTCGCCAGGGGCCGTCTGATGGCGACCGGCAGAGGGAAAACAGAGTGGAGAGCATGTCCGCCTTGAGCACAAGCACTTTACCCAGAAGTGTCAGCTTCCTGGCATTCCACAATGCTAATCTGGACTTCACTCGCTGAAAACGCCCCTCCCAGTTGACGGTAGCACTATTCATTGGTTGGAATTGTACACCTAAGATCTGTATTGGCCCTTGACACACCGATAGTCCACCCGGAGCAACATCACGCCCCTTCCAACTCCCTTCACTGTACATTTGCCAATGTTGAGCCTAGCTCCTGAGACCCTTCAAAAATCCTCAAAACCTCCAAAGCTCTCACCACACACTCGTCACTGTCCAGCAACAATGTTGTGTCATCAGCGTACTGTGAAAGTTTCACCCGTAGGTCCCCTCTCCCTGGAACCAGGGTCACCCTCACACTGGCGTCTGCTCTGATGGCCTCTGCAGGGGAATGCAGGGGGGTGCTGAAGCCCTTCAACACCTTCAGCATCTGGGTGCAGCAGAACCGGGAACATCTGGGTGCAGCAGAACCTGGAACTGTCGACAACCGGTCCAGAAACCTAGTGGGTCCCGCACATATCGTGCAACAGAAACCACATCAGAAAAGCGACCGAAAAATTCCTTTAATGCCAAGTCTGTCATAAAAGGGTTGAACATATGGACAGAAATTATCCTAAAGTTAGGTCTGTCCATATTTACCACCTCACACAAATTCAACGGGTGCTTGTTTGCCAATCTAGCACACTTTGCAGTGACAGCCTGAAGAGTCTCAGCTGAAACAAATGAAACATCATACCCGGTTGCCTGCTGATGCCACTGAATACAAAAAACGTCCTCCACCGTCAGATTCAACTGGCCCTTGATGATTCTGGTGCAAAACAAATCCCTTGGCATCACTTCCCTGTCGCTGCTCCTCCACTGGAACCTCAAAGTCCTGCGCAGTCCCACCCGAGGAATTGTCCGGCCCTGGTTGGCGCCATGTTAGAAAAAGAAGAAAAAACACAGCGCGCGCTTCTCAATTGTACAAGTGACAAGAACAGATTTTTTTTTTTTTTTTTTTTTTATATTTTATTAGAAAAAATCAACAGTACAGTAACCATTATACTCCCAACACATGACTTGGCACTGTGTCCCCATTCGCATCCCCGCACCCCTGAAGTGAAACTGCCCATATGTCATGAAAGAAAAACAAACGACTCCAAAACAGAAAAACACAAGCAAAAGAAAGACACAATAAGAAAAACTGAAACATAACCTGTACCAGTGCACCATTATCTTTTATAGCAACCCAAAACCACCTTTCCACTTTTCTTTTGCAGCGTGATACCCCAACTTAACCACATCCAACTTCATCCTTTCTGTCACCTCCCATTCGACCCCCTTAGCCACCCTCTCTGTAGTCCACTCCACTCCACTCCATTCCGTACGAGCTCCTGTCTTGCCAGCCATAGCCCCCTTTTGTATAGGCTCAGGAGCAACCACAAAATCCCCCACCCACTCCTAATGTGGGCTCCTACAAAACCCCTCTCCACCACCTGCCATGTCAGTGTAAGATCAGGCTTTGCCCTCCCCACCACCTTTTTTGCCTTAGCCCAGAGCTGTCTGGCAAAACTGCACTCCCACATAACATGGTACGCTGTCTCCCCAGCACCACACGATGGTCTCGGGCACAGAGGAGACCGGCCCAGACCGTGCCTGTGTATCTTGCCTCGCACCGGTAGCGTTCTGTGCAAGCAGGCCCAGTTCAGATCCTTCTGCCCATTACTCAGGCCTACTGCCTGAAGACCCACCCAAACTGATGACGGTACCCCCAACACCGGAGACGGGTTTACCTTCCCTCTAACCACCCTGTACAGGACCCTTTGCTGCTTCCATATGCCATCTTCCAGGGCCTTAGGGTGAGCCCTCAGCCACTTGGCAACCCAGGCATAGTGCCACGGTAGCTGCTCTGACCTCGGACTTACATTGGACCAGTTCAGTATCCCTCTGGCAGCGTATAAAAAGAAATATTTCATACCTAAACTAGCCGGATGCCCCACCTCTGAAGCCATGTCCTGAAGCAGAGACGCCACAAAAATGGTGTCAAGTTTCAGGGGGAGGTCCAGCACATCCCTGCCACCCTCAGCCAAGCCCGACATCATGCGGCCACGTGCCACCCACTCATACCTCCCTCCCCATAGGAAATCGAAAATTGTTCTCGCCAGGGGCCGTCTGATGGCGACCGGCAGAGGGAAAACAGAGTGGAGAGCATGTCCGCCTTGAGCACAAGCACTTTACCCAGAAGTGTCAGCTTCCTGGCATTCCACAATGCTAATCTGGACTTCACTCGCTGAAAACGCCCCTCCCAGTTGACGGTAGCACTATTCATTGGTTGGAATTGTACACCTAAGATCTGTATTGGCCCTTGACACACCGATAGTCCACCCGGAGCAACATCACGCCCCTTCCAACTCCCTTCACTGTACATTTGCCAATGTTGAGCCTAGCTCCTGAGACCCTTCAAAAATCCTCAAAACCTCCAAAGCTCTCACCACACACTCGTCACTGTCCAGCAACAATGTTGTGTCATCAGCGTACTGTGAAAGTTTCACCCGTAGGTCCCCTCTCCCTGGAACCAGGGTCACCCTCACACTGGCGTCTGCTCTGATGGCCTCTGCAGGGGAATGCAGGGGGGTGCTGAAGCCCTTCAACACCTTCAGCATCTGGGTGCAGCAGAACCGGGAACATCTGGGTGCAGCAGAACCTGGAACTGTCGACAACCGGTCCAGAAACCTAGTGGGTCCCGCACATATCGTGCAACAGAAACCACATCAGAAAAGCGACCGAAAAATTCCTTTAATGCCAAGTCTGTCATAAAAGGGTTGAACATATGGACAGAAATTATCCTAAAGTTAGGTCTGTCCATATTTACCACCTCACACAAATTCAACGGGTGCTTGTTTGCCAATCTAGCACACCTTGCAGTGACAGCCTGAAGAGTCTCAGCTGAAACAAATGAAACATCATACCCGGTTGCCTGCTGATGCCACTGAATACAAAAAAACGTCCTCCACCGTCAGATTCAACTGGCCCTTGATGATTCTGGTGCAAAACAAATCCCTTGGCATCACTTCCCTGTCGCTGCTCCTCCACTGGAACCTCAAAGTCCTGCGCAGTCCCACCCGAGGAATTGTCCGGCCCTGGTTGGCGCCATGTTAGAAAAAGAAGAAAAAACACAGCGCGCGCTTCTCAATTGTACAAGTGACAAGAACAGATTTTTTTTTTTTTTTTTTTTTATATTTTATTAGAAAAAATCAACAGTACAGTAACCATTATACTCCCAACACATGACTTGGCACTGTGTCCCCATTCGCATCCCCGCACCCCTGAAGTGAAACTGCCCATATGTCATGAAAGAAAAACAAACGACTCCAAAACAGAAAAACACAAGCAAAAGAAAGACACAATAAGAAAAACTGAAACATAACCTGTACCAGTGCACCATTATCTTTTATAGCAACCCAAAACCACCTTTCCACTTTTCTTTTGCAGCGTGATACCCCAACTTGTCCACATCCAACTTCATCCTTTCTGTCACCTCCCATTCGACCCCCTTAGCCACCCTCTCTGTAGTCCACTCCACTCCACTCCATTCCGTACGAGCTCCTGTCTTGCCAGCCATAGCCCCCTTTTGTATAGGCTCAGGAGCAACCACAAAATCCCCCACCCACTCCTAATGTGGGCTCCTACAAAACCCCTCTCCACCACCTGCCATGTCAGTGTAAGATCAGGCTTTGCCCTCCCCACCACCTTTTTTGCCTTAGCCCAGAGCTGTCTGGCAAAACTGCACTCCCACATAACATGGTACGCTGTCTCCCCAGCACCACACGATGGTCTCGGGCACAGAGGAGACCGGCCCAGACCGTGCCTGTGTATCTTGCCTCGCACCGGTAGCGTTCTGTGCAAGCAGGCCCAGTTCAGATCCTTCTGCCCATTACTCAGGCCTACTGCCTGAAGACCCACCCAAACTGATGACGGTACCCCCAACACCGGAGACGGGTTTACCTTCCCTCTAACCACCCTGTACAGGACCCTTTGCTGCTTCCATATGCCATCTTCCAGGGCCTTAGGGTGAGCCCTCAGCCACTTGGCAACCCAGGCATAGTGCCACGGTAGCTGCTCTGACCTCGGACTTACATTGGACCAGTTCAGTATCCCTCTGGCAGCGTATAAAAAGAAATATTTCATACCTAAACTAGCCGGATGCCCCACCTCTGAAGCCATGTCCTGAAGCAGAGACGCCACAAAAATGGTGTCAAGTTTCAGGGGGAGGTCCAGCACATCCCTGCCACCCTCAGCCAAGCCCGACATCATGCGGCCACGTGCCACCCACTCATACCTCCCTCCCCATAGGAAATCGAAAATTGTTCTCGCCAGGGGCCGTCTGATGGCGACCGGCAGAGGGAAAACAGAGTGGAGAGCATGTCCGCCTTGAGCACAAGCACTTTACCCAGAAGTGTCAGCTTCCTGGCATTCCACAATGCTAATCTGGACTTCACTCGCTGAAAACGCCCCTCCCAGTTGACGGTAGCACTATTCATTGGTTGGAATTGTACACCTAAGATCTGTATTGGCCCTTGACACACCGATAGTCCACCCGGAGCAACATCACGCCCCTTCCAACTCCCTTCACTGTACATTTGCCAATGTTGAGCCTAGCTCCTGAGACCCTTCAAAAATCCTCAAAACCTCCAAAGCTCTCACCACACACTCGTCACTGTCCAGCAACAATGTTGTGTCATCAGCGTACTGTGAAAGTTTCACCCGTAGGTCCCCTCTCCCTGGAACCAGGGTCACCCTCACACTGGCGTCTGCTCTGATGGCCTCTGCAGGGGAATGCAGGGGGGTGCTGAAGCCCTTCAACACCTTCAGCATCTGGGTGCAGCAGAACCGGGAACATCTGGGTGCAGCAGAACCTGGAACTGTCGACAACCGGTCCAGAAACCTAGTGGGTCCCGCACATATCGTGCAACAGAAACCACATCAGAAAAGCGACCGAAAAATTCCTTTAATGCCAAGTCTGTCATAAAAGGGTTGAACATATGGACAGAAATTATCCTAAAGTTAGGTCTGTCCATATTTACCACCTCACACAAATTCAACGGGTGCTTGTTTGCCAATCTAGCACACCTTGCAGTGACAGCCTGAAGAGTCTCAGCTGAAACAAATGAAACATCATACCCGGTTGCCTGCTGATGCCACTGAATACAAAAAACGTCCTCCACCGTCAGATTCAACTGGCCCTTGATGATTCTGGTGCAAAACAAATCCCTTGGCATCACTTCCCTGTCGCTGCTCCTCCACTGGAACCTCAAAGTCCTGCGCAGTCCCACCCGAGGAATTGTCCGGCCCTGGTTGGCAAACGCCATGTTAGAAAAAGAAGAAAAAACACAGCCCGCGCTTCTCAATTGTACAAGTGACAAGAACAGATTTTTTTTTTATTTATTTATTTATTTTTTATTAGAAAAAATCAACAGTACAGTAACCATTATACTCCCAAAACATGACTTGGCACTGTGTCCCCATTCGCATCCCCGCACCCCTGAAGTGAAACTGCCCATATGTCATGAAAGAAAAACAAACGACTCCAAAACAGAAAAACACAAGCAAAAGAAAGACACAATAAGAAAAACTGAAACATAACCTGTATCAGTGCACCATTATCTTTTATAGCAACCCAAAACCACCTTTCCACTTTTCTTTTGCAGCGTGATACCCCAACTTGTCCACATCCAACTTCATCCTTTCTGTCACCTCCCATTCGACCCCCTTAGCCACCCTCTCTGTAGTCCACTCCACTCCACTCCATTCCGTACGAGCTCCTGTCTTGCCAGCCATAGCCCCCTTTTGTATAGGCTCAGGAGCAACCACAAAATCCCCCACCCACTCCTAATGTGGGCTCCTACAAAACCCCTCTCCACCACCTGCCATGTCAGTGTAAGATCAGGCTTTGCCCTCCCCACCACCTTTTTTGCCTTAGCCCAGAGCTGTCTGGCAAAACTGCACTCCCACATAACATGGTACGCTGTCTCCCCAGCACCACACGATGGTCTCGGGCACAGAGGAGACCGGCCCAGACCGTGCCTGTGTATCTTGCCTCGCACCGGTAGCGTTCTGTGCAAGCAGGCCCAGTTCAGATCCTTCTGCCCATTACTCAGGCCTACTGCCTGAAGACCCACCCAAACTGATGACGGTACCCCCAACACCGGAGACGGGTTTACCTTCCCTCTAACCACCCTGTACAGGACCCTTTGCTGCTTCCATATGCCATCTTCCAGGGCCTTAGGGTGAGCCCTCAGCCACTTGGCAACCCAGGCATAGTGCCACGGTAGCTGCTCTGACCTCGGACTTACATTGGACCAGTTCAGTATCCCTCTGGCAGCGTATAAAAAGAAATATTTCATACCTAAACTAGCCGGATGCCCCACCTCTGAAGCCATGTCCTGAAGCAGAGACGCCACAAAAATGGTGTCAAGTTTCAGGGGGAGGTCCAGCACATCCCTGCCACCCTCAGCCAAGCCCGACATCATGCGGCCACGTGCCACCCACTCATACCTCCCTCCCCATAGGAAATCGAAAATTGTTCTCGCCAGGGGCCGTCTGATGGCGACCGGCAGAGGGAAAACATATGCCAGGTGGAGCACAGAGGAGAGCATGTCCGCCTTGAGCACAAGCACTTTACCCAGAAGTGTCAGCTTCCTGGCCTTCCACAATGCTAATCTGGACTTCAATCGCTGAAAACGCCCCTCCCAGTTGACGGTAGCACTAATCATTGGTTGGAATTGTACACCTAAGATCTTTATTGGCCCTTGACACACCGATAGTCCACCCGGAGCAACATCACGCCCCTTCCAACTCCCTTCACTGTACATTTGCCAATGTTGAGCCTAGCTCCTGAGACCCTTCCAAAATCCTCAAAACCTCCAAAGCTCTCACCACACACTCGTCACTTTCCAGCAACAATGTTGTGTCATCAGTGTACTGTGAAAGTTTCACCCGTAGGTCCCCTCCCCCTGGAACCAGGGTCACCCTCACACTGGCGTCTGCTCTGAAGGCCTCTGCAGGGGAATGCAGGGGGGGTGCTGAAGCCCTTCCACACCTTCAACATCTGGGTGCAGCAGAACCGGGAACATCTGGGTGCAGCAGAACCTGGAACTGTCGACAACCAGTTCAGAAACCTAGTGGGTCCCGCACATATCGTGCAGCAGAAACCACATCAGAAAAGCGACCGAAAAATTCCTTTAATGCCAAGTCTGTCATAAAAGGGTTGAACATATGGACAGAAATTATCCTAAAGTTAGGTCTGTCCATATTTACCACCTCACACAAATTCAACGGGTGCTTGTTTGCCAATCTAGCACACCTTGCAGTGACAGCCTGATGAGTCTCAGCTGAAACAAATGAAACATCATACCCGGTTGCCTGCTGATGCCACTGAATACAAAAAACGTCCTCCACCGTCAGATTCAACTGGCCCTTGATGATTCTGGTGCAAAACAAATCCCTTGGCATCACTTCCCTGTCGCTGCTCCTCCACTGGAACCTCAAAGTCCTGCGCAGTCCCACCCAAGGAATTGACCGGCCCTGGTTGGCAAACGCCATGTTAGAAAAAGAAGAAAAAACACAGCCCGCGCTTCTCAAATGTACAAGTGTCAAGAACAGATTTTTTTTTTTTTTTTTTTATATTTTATTAGAAAAAAATCAACAGTACAGTAACCATTATACTCCCAACACATGACTTGGCACTGTGTCCCCATTCGCATCCCCGCACCCCTGAAGTGAAACTGCCAATATCTCATGAAAGAAAAACAAACGACTCCAAAACAGAAAAACACAAGCAAAAGAAAGACACAATAAGAAAAACTGAAACATAACCTGTACCAGTGCACCATTATCTTTTATAGCAACCCAAAACCACCTTTCCACTTTTCTTTTGCAGCGTGATACCCCAACTTGTCCACATCCAACTTCATGCTTTCTGTCACCTCCCATTCGACCCCCTTAGCCACCCTCTCTGTAGTCCACTCCACTCCACTTCATTCCGTACGAGCTCCTGTCTTGCCAGCCATAGCCCCCTTTTGTATAGGCTCAGGAGCAACCACAAAATCCCCCACCCACTCCTAATGTGGGCTCCTACAAAACCCCTCTCCACCACCTGCCATGTCAGTGTAAGATCAGGCTTTGCCCTCCCCACCACCTTTTTTGCCTTAGCCCAGAGCTGTCTGGCAAAACTGCACTCCCACATAACATGGTACGCTGTCTCCCCAGCACCACACGATGGTCTCGGGCACAGAGGAGACCGGCCCAGACCGTGCCTGTGTATCTTGTCTCGCACCGGTAGCGTTCTGTGCAAGAAGGCCCAGTTCAGATCCTTCAGACCATTACTTTGGCCTACTGCCTGAACACCCACCGTAACTGATGACGGTACCCCCAACAACGGAGATGGGTTTACCTTCCCTCTAACCACCCTGTACAGGACCCTTTGCTGCTTCCATATGCCATCTTCCAGGGCCTTAGGGTGAGCCCTCAGCCACTTGGCAACCCAGGCATAGTGCCACGGTAGCTGCTCTGACCTCGGACTTACATTGGACCAGTTCAGTATCCCTCTGGCAGCGTATAAAAAGAAATATTTCATACCTAAACTAGCCGGATGCCCCACCTCTGAAGCCATGTCCTGAAGCAGAGACGCCACAAAAATGGTGTCAAGTTTCAGGGGGAGGTCCAGCACATCCCTGCCACCCTCAGCCAAGCCCGACATCATGCGGCCACGTGCCACCCACTCATACCTCCCTCCCCATAGGAAATCGAAAATTGTTCTCGCCAGGGGCCGTCTGATGGCGACCGGCAGAGGGAAAACAGAGTGGAGAGCATGTCCGCCTTGAGCACAAGCACTTTACCCAGAAGTGTCAGCTTCCTGGCATTCCACAATGCTAATCTGGACTTCACTCGCTGAAAACGCCCCTCCCAGTTGACGGTAGCACTATTCATTGGTTGGAATTGTACACCTAAGATCTGTATTGGCCCTTGACACACCGATAGTCCACCCGGAGCAACATCACGCCCCTTCCAACTCCCTTCACTGTACATTTGCCAATGTTGAGCCTAGCTCCTGAGACCCTTCAAAAATCCTCAAAACCTCCAAAGCTCTCACCACACACTCGTCACTGTCCAGCAACAATGTTGTGTCATCAGCGTACTGTGAAAGTTTCACCCGTAGGTCCCCTCTCCCTGGAACCAGGGTCACCCTCACACTGGCGTCTGCTCTGATGGCCTCTGCAGGGGAATGCAGGGGGGTGCTGAAGCCCTTCAACACCTTCAGCATCTGGGTGCAGCAGAACCGGGAACATCTGGGTGCAGCAGAACCTGGAACTGTCGACAACCGGTCCAGAAACCTAGTGGGTCCCGCACATATCGTGCAACAGAAACCACATCAGAAAAGCGACCGAAAAATTCCTTTAATGCCAAGTCTGTCATAAAAGGGTTGAACATATGGACAGAAATTATCCTAAAGTTAGGTCTGTCCATATTTACCACCTCACACAAATTCAACGGGTGCTTGTTTGCCAATCTAGCACACCTTGCAGTGACAGCCTGAAGAGTCTCAGCTGAAACAAATGAAACATCATACCCGGTTGCCTGCTGATGCCACTGAATACAAAAAACGTCCTCCACCGTCAGATTCAACTGGCCCTTGATGATTCTGGTGCAAAACAAATCCCTTGGCATCACTTCCCTGTCGCTGCTCCTCCACTGGAACCTCAAAGTCCTGCGCAGTCCCACCCGAGGAATTGTCCGGCCCTGGTTGGCGCCATGTTAGAAAAAGAAGAAAAAACACAGCGCGCGCTTCTCAATTGTACAAGTGACAAGAACAGATTTTTTTTTTTTTTTTTTTTTATATTTTATTAGAAAAAATCAACAGTACAGTAACCATTATACTCCCAACACATGACTTGGCACTGTGTCCCCATTCGCATCCCCGCACCCCTGAAGTGAAACTGCCCATATGTCATGAAAGAAAAACAAACGACTCCAAAACAGAAAAACACAAGCAAAAGAAAGACACAATAAGAAAAACTGAAACATAACCTGTACCAGTGCACCATTATCTTTTATAGCAACCCAAAACCACCTTTCCACTTTTCTTTTGCAGCGTGATACCCCAACTTAACCACATCCAACTTCATCCTTTCTGTCACCTCCCATTCGACCCCCTTAGCCACCCTCTCTGTAGTCCACTCCACTCCACTCCATTCCGTACGAGCTCCTGTCTTGCCAGCCATAGCCCCCTTTTGTATAGGCTCAGGAGCAACCACAAAATCCCCCACCCACTCCTAATGTGGGCTCCTACAAAACCCCTCTCCACCACCTGCCATGTCAGTGTAAGATCAGGCTTTGCCCTCCCCACCACCTTTTTTGCCTTAGCCCAGAGCTGTCTGGCAAAACTGCACTCCCACATAACATGGTACGCTGTCTCCCCAGCACCACACGATGGTCTCGGGCACAGAGGAGACCGGCCCAGACCGTGCCTGTGTATCTTGCCTCGCACCGGTAGCGTTCTGTGCAAGCAGGCCCAGTTCAGATCCTTCTGCCCATTACTCAGGCCTACTGCCTGAAGACCCACCCAAACTGATGACGGTACCCCCAACACCGGAGACGGGTTTACCTTCCCTCTAACCACCCTGTACAGGACCCTTTGCTGCTTCCATATGCCATCTTCCAGGGCCTTAGGGTGAGCCCTCAGCCACTTGGCAACCCAGGCATAGTGCCACGGTAGCTGCTCTGACCTCGGACTTACATTGGACCAGTTCAGTATCCCTCTGGCAGCGTATAAAAAGAAATATTTCATACCTAAACTAGCCGGATGCCCCACCTCTGAAGCCATGTCCTGAAGCAGAGACGCCACAAAAATGGTGTCAAGTTTCAGGGGGAGGTCCAGCACATCCCTGCCACCCTCAGCCAAGCCCGACATCATGCGGCCACGTGCCACCCACTCATACCTCCCTCCCCATAGGAAATCGAAAATTGTTCTCGCCAGGGGCCGTCTGATGGCGACCGGCAGAGGGAAAACAGAGTGGAGAGCATGTCCGCCTTGAGCACAAGCACTTTACCCAGAAGTGTCAGCTTCCTGGCATTCCACAATGCTAATCTGGACTTCACTCGCTGAAAACGCCCCTCCCAGTTGACGGTAGCACTATTCATTGGTTGGAATTGTACACCTAAGATCTGTATTGGCCCTTGACACACCGATAGTCCACCCGGAGCAACATCACGCCCCTTCCAACTCCCTTCACTGTACATTTGCCAATGTTGAGCCTAGCTCCTGAGACCCTTCAAAAATCCTCAAAACCTCCAAAGCTCTCACCACACACTCGTCACTGTCCAGCAACAATGTTGTGTCATCAGCGTACTGTGAAAGTTTCACCCGTAGGTCCCCTCTCCCTGGAACCAGGGTCACCCTCACACTGGCGTCTGCTCTGATGGCCTCTGCAGGGGAATGCAGGGGGGTGCTGAAGCCCTTCAACACCTTCAGCATCTGGGTGCAGCAGAACCGGGAACATCTGGGTGCAGCAGAACCTGGAACTGTCGACAACCGGTCCAGAAACCTAGTGGGTCCCGCACATATCGTGCAACAGAAACCACATCAGAAAAGCGACCGAAAAATTCCTTTAATGCCAAGTCTGTCATAAAAGGGTTGAACATATGGACAGAAATTATCCTAAAGTTAGGTCTGTCCATATTTACCACCTCACACAAATTCAACGGGTGCTTGTTTGCCAATCTAGCACACCTTGCAGTGACAGCCTGAAGAGTCTCAGCTGAAACAAATGAAACATCATACCCGGTTGCCTGCTGATGCCACTGAATACAAAAAAACGTCCTCCACCGTCAGATTCAACTGGCCCTTGATGATTCTGGTGCAAAACAAATCCCTTGGCATCACTTCCCTGTCGCTGCTCCTCCACTGGAACCTCAAAGTCCTGCGCAGTCCCACCCGAGGAATTGTCCGGCCCTGGTTGGCGCCATGTTAGAAAAAGAAGAAAAAACACAGCGCGCGCTTCTCAATTGTACAAGTGACAAGAACAGATTTTTTTTTTTTTTTTTTTTTATATTTTATTAGAAAAAATCAACAGTACAGTAACCATTATACTCCCAACACATGACTTGGCACTGTGTCCCCATTCGCATCCCCGCACCCCTGAAGTGAAACTGCCCATATGTCATGAAAGAAAAACAAACGACTCCAAAACAGAAAAACACAAGCAAAAGAAAGACACAATAAGAAAAACTGAAACATAACCTGTACCAGTGCACCATTATCTTTTATAGCAACCCAAAACCACCTTTCCACTTTTCTTTTGCAGCGTGATACCCCAACTTGTCCACATCCAACTTCATCCTTTCTGTCACCTCCCATTCGACCCCCTTAGCCACCCTCTCTGTAGTCCACTCCACTCCACTCCATTCCGTACGAGCTCCTGTCTTGCCAGCCATAGCCCCCTTTTGTATAGGCTCAGGAGCAACCACAAAATCCCCCACCCACTCCTAATGTGGGCTCCTACAAAACCCCTCTCCACCACCTGCCATGTCAGTGTAAGATCAGGCTTTGCCCTCCCCACCACCTTTTTTGCCTTAGCCCAGAGCTGTCTGGCAAAACTGCACTCCCACATAACATGGTACGCTGTCTCCCCAGCACCACACGATGGTCTCGGGCACAGAGGAGACCGGCCCAGACCGTGCCTGTGTATCTTGCCTCGCACCGGTAGCGTTCTGTGCAAGCAGGCCCAGTTCAGATCCTTCTGCCCATTACTCAGGCCTACTGCCTGAAGACCCACCCAAACTGATGACGGTACCCCCAACACCGGAGACGGGTTTACCTTCCCTCTAACCACCCTGTACAGGACCCTTTGCTGCTTCCATATGCCATCTTCCAGGGCCTTAGGGTGAGCCCTCAGCCACTTGGCAACCCAGGCATAGTGCCACGGTAGCTGCTCTGACCTCGGACTTACATTGGACCAGTTCAGTATCCCTCTGGCAGCGTATAAAAAGAAATATTTCATACCTAAACTAGCCGGATGCCCCACCTCTGAAGCCATGTCCTGAAGCAGAGACGCCACAAAAATGGTGTCAAGTTTCAGGGGGAGGTCCAGCACATCCCTGCCACCCTCAGCCAAGCCCGACATCATGCGGCCACGTGCCACCCACTCATACCTCCCTCCCCATAGGAAATCGAAAATTGTTCTCGCCAGGGGCCGTCTGATGGCGACCGGCAGAGGGAAAACAGAGTGGAGAGCATGTCCGCCTTGAGCACAAGCACTTTACCCAGAAGTGTCAGCTTCCTGGCATTCCACAATGCTAATCTGGACTTCACTCGCTGAAAACGCCCCTCCCAGTTGACGGTAGCACTATTCATTGGTTGGAATTGTACACCTAAGATCTGTATTGGCCCTTGACACACCGATAGTCCACCCGGAGCAACATCACGCCCCTTCCAACTCCCTTCACTGTACATTTGCCAATGTTGAGCCTAGCTCCTGAGACCCTTCAAAAATCCTCAAAACCTCCAAAGCTCTCACCACACACTCGTCACTGTCCAGCAACAATGTTGTGTCATCAGCGTACTGTGAAAGTTTCACCCGTAGGTCCCCTCTCCCTGGAACCAGGGTCACCCTCACACTGGCGTCTGCTCTGATGGCCTCTGCAGGGGAATGCAGGGGGGTGCTGAAGCCCTTCAACACCTTCAGCATCTGGGTGCAGCAGAACCGGGAACATCTGGGTGCAGCAGAACCTGGAACTGTCGACAACCGGTCCAGAAACCTAGTGGGTCCCGCACATATCGTGCAACAGAAACCACATCAGAAAAGCGACCGAAAAATTCCTTTAATGCCAAGTCTGTCATAAAAGGGTTGAACATATGGACAGAAATTATCCTAAAGTTAGGTCTGTCCATATTTACCACCTCACACAAATTCAACGGGTGCTTGTTTGCCAATCTAGCACACCTTGCAGTGACAGCCTGAAGAGTCTCAGCTGAAACAAATGAAACATCATACCCGGTTGCCTGCTGATGCCACTGAATACAAAAAACGTCCTCCACCGTCAGATTCAACTGGCCCTTGATGATTCTGGTGCAAAACAAATCCCTTGGCATCACTTCCCTGTCGCTGCTCCTCCACTGGAACCTCAAAGTCCTGCGCAGTCCCACCCGAGGAATTGTCCGGCCCTGGTTGGCAAACGCCATGTTAGAAAAAGAAGAAAAAACACAGCACGCGCTTCTCAATTGTACAAGTGACAAGAACAGATTTTTTTTTTATTTATTTTTTTATTTTTTATTAGAAAAAATCAACAGTACAGTAACCATTATACTCCCAACACATGACTTGGCACTGTGTCCCCATTCGCATCCCCGCACCCCTGAAGTGAAACTGCCCATATGTCATGAAAGAAAAACAAACGACTCCAAAACAGAAAAACACAAGCAAAAGAAAGACACAATAAGAAAAACTGAAACATAACCTGTATCAGTGCACCATTATCTTTTATAGCAACCCAAAACCACCTTTCCACTTTTCTTTTGCAGCGTGATACCCCAACTTGTCCACATCCAACTTCATCCTTTCTGTCACCTCCCATTCGACCCCCTTAGCCACCCTCTCTGTAGTCCACTCCACTCCACTCCATTCCGTACGAGCTCCTGTCTTGCCAGCCATAGCCCCCTTTTGTATAGGCTCAGGAGCAACCACAAAATCCCCCACCCACTCCTAATGTGGGCTCCTACAAAACCCCTCTCCACCACCTGCCATGTCAGTGTAAGATCAGGCTTTGCCCTCCCCACCACCTTTTTTGCCTTAGCCCAGAGCTGTCTGGCAAAACTGCACTCCCACATAACATGGTACGCTGTCTCCCCAGCACCACACGATGGTCTCGGGCACAGAGGAGACCGGCCCAGACCGTGCCTGTGTATCTTGCCTCGCACCGGTAGCGTTCTGTGCAAGCAGGCCCAGTTCAGATCCTTCTGCCCATTACTCAGGCCTACTGCCTGAAGACCCACCCAAACTGATGACGGTACCCCCAACACCGGAGACGGGTTTACCTTCCCTCTAACCACCCTGTACAGGACCCTTTGCTGCTTCCATATGCCATCTTCCAGGGCCTTAGGGTGAGCCCTCAGCCACTTGGCAACCCAGGCATAGTGCCACGGTAGCTGCTCTGACCTCGGACTTACATTGGACCAGTTCAGTATCCCTCTGGCAGCGTATAAAAAGAAATATTTCATACCTAAACTAGCCGGATGCCCCACCTCTGAAGCCATGTCCTGAAGCAGAGACGCCACAAAAATGGTGTCAAGTTTCAGGGGGAGGTCCAGCACATCCCTGCCACCCTCAGCCAAGCCCGACATCATGCGGCCACGTGCCACCCACTCATACCTCCCTCCCCATAGGAAATCGAAAATTGTTCTCGCCAGGGGCCGTCTGATGGCGACCGGCAGAGGGAAAACATATGCCAGGTGGAGCACAGAGGAGAGCATGTCCGCCTTGAGCACAAGCACTTTACCCAGAAGTGTCAGCTTCCTGGCCTTCCACAATGCTAATCTGGACTTCAATCGCTGAAAACGCCCCTCCCAGTTGACGGTAGCACTAATCATTGGTTGGAATTGTACACCTAAGATCTTTATTGGCCCTTGACACACCGATAGTCCACCCGGAGCAACATCACGCCCCTTCCAACTCCCTTCACTGTACATTTGCCAATGTTGAGCCTAGCTCCTGAGACCCTTCCAAAATCCTCAAAACCTCCAAAGCTCTCACCACACACTCGTCACTTTCCAGCAACAATGTTGTGTCATCAGTGTACTGTGAAAGTTTCACCCGTAGGTCCCCTCCCCCTGGAACCAGGGTCACCCTCACACTGGCGTCTGCTCTGAAGGCCTCTGCAGGGGAATGCAGGGGGGGTGCTGAAGCCCTTCCACACCTTCAACATCTGGGTGCAGCAGAACCGGGAACATCTGGGTGCAGCAGAACCTGGAACTGTCGACAACCAGTTCAGAAACCTAGTGGGTCCCGCACATATCGTGCAGCAGAAACCACATCAGAAAAGCGACCGAAAAATTCCTTTAATGCCAAGTCTGTCATAAAAGGGTTGAACATATGGACAGAAATTATCCTAAAGTTAGGTCTGTCCATATTTACCACCTCACACAAATTCAACGGGTGCTTGTTTGCCAATCTAGCACACCTTGCAGTGACAGCCTGATGAGTCTCAGCTGAAACAAATGAAACATCATACCCGGTTGCCTGCTGATGCCACTGAATACAAAAAACGTCCTCCACCGTCAGATTCAACTGGCCCTTGATGATTCTGGTGCAAAACAAATCCCTTGGCATCACTTCCCTGTCGCTGCTCCTCCACTGGAACCTCAAAGTCCTGCGCAGTCCCACCCAAGGAATTGACCGGCCCTGGTTAGCAAACGCCATGTTAGAAAAAGAAGAAAAAACACAGCCCGCGCTTCTCAAATGTACAAGTGTCAAGAACAGATTTTTTTTTTTTTTTTTTTATATTTTATTAGAAAAAAATCAACAGTACAGTAACCATTATACTCCCAACACATGACTTGGCACTGTGTCCCCATTCGCATCCCCGCACCCCTGAAGTGAAACTGCCAATATCTCATGAAAGAAAAACAAACGACTCCAAAACAGAAAAACACAAGCAAAAGAAAGACACAATAAGAAAAACTGAAACATAACCTGTACCAGTGCACCATTATCTTTTATAGCAACCCAAAACCACCTTTCCACTTTTCTTTTGCAGCGTGATACCCCAACTTGTCCACATCCAACTTCATGCTTTCTGTCACCTCCCATTCGACCCCCTTAGCCACCCTCTCTGTAGTCCACTCCACTCCACTTCATTCCGTACGAGCTCCTGTCTTGCCAGCCATAGCCCCCTTTTGTATAGGCTCAGGAGCAACCACAAAATCCCCCACCCACTCCTAATGTGGGCTCCTACAAAACCCCTCTCCACCACCTGCCATGTCAGTGTAAGATCAGGCTTTGCCCTCCCCACCACCTTTTTTGCCTTAGCCCAGAGCTGTCTGGTAAAACTGCACTCCCACATAACATGGTACGCTGTCTCCCCAGCACCACACGATGGTCTCGGGCACAGAGGAGACCGGCCCAGACCGTGCCTGTGTATCTTGTCTCGCACCGGTAGCGTTCTGTGCAAGCAGGCCCAGTTCAGATCCTTCAGCCCATTAGTTTGGCCTACTGCCTGAACACCCACCGTAACTGATGACGGTACCCCCAACAACGGAGACGGGTTTACCTTCCCTCTAACCACCCTGTACAGGACCCTTTGCTGCTTCCATATGCCATCTTCCAGGGCCTTAGGGTGAGCCCTCAGCCACTTGGCAACCCAGGCATAGTGCCACGGTAGCTGCTCTGACCTCGGACCTACATTGGACCAGTTTAGTATCCCTCTGGCAGCGTATAAAAAGAAATATTTCATACCTAAACTAGCCGGATGCCCCACCTCTGAAGCCGTGTCCTGAAGCAGAGACGTCACAAAAATGGTGTCAAGTTTCAGGGGGAGGTCCGGCACATCCCTGCCACCCTCAGCCAAGCCCGACATCATGCGGCCACGTGCCACCCACTCATACCTCCCTCCCCATAGGAAATTGAAAATTGTTCTCGCCAGGGGCCGTCTGATGGCGACCGGCAGAGGGAAAACAGAGTGGAGAGCATGACCGCCTTGAGCACAAGCACTTTACCCAGAAGTGTCAGCTTCCTGGCCTTCCACAATGCTAATCTGGACTTCAATCGCTGAAAACGCCCCTCCCAGTTGACGGTAGCACTATTCATTGGTTGGAATTGTACACCTAAGATCTTTATTGGCCCTTGACACACCGATAGTCCACCCGGAGCAACATCACGCCCCTTCCAACTCCCTTCACTGTACATTTGCCAATGTTGAGCCTAGCTCCTGAGACCCTTCCAAAATCCTCAAAACCTCCAAAGCTCTCACCACACACTCGTCACTTTCCAGCAACAATGTTGTGTCATCAGTGTACTGTGAAAGTTTCACCCGTAGGTCCCCTCCCCCTGGAACCAGGGTCACCCTCACACTGGCGTCTGCTCTGATGGCCTCTGCAGGGGAATGCAGGGGGGGTGCTGAAGCCCTTCCACACCTTCAACATCTGGGTGCAGCAGAACCGGGAACATCTGGGTGCAGCAGAACCTGGAACTGTCGACAACCAGTTCAGAAACCTAGTGGGTCCCGCACATATCGTGCAGCAGAAACCACATCAGAAAAGCGACCGAAAAATTCCTTTAATGCCAAGTCTGTCATAAAAGGGTTGAACATATGGACAGAAATTATCCTAAAGTTAGGTCTGTCCATATTTACCACCTCACACAAATTCAACGGGTGCTTGTTTGCCAATCTAGCACACCTTGCAGTGACAGCCTGATGAGTCTCAGCTGAAACAAATGAAACATCATACCCGGTTGCCTGCTGATGCCACTGAATACAAAAAACGTCCTCCACCGTCAGATTCAACTGGCCCTTGATGATTCTGGTGCAAAACAAATCCCTTGGCATCACTTCCCTGTCGCTGCTCCTCCACTGGAACCTCAAAGTCCTGCGCAGTCCCACCCAAGGAATTGACCGGCCCTGGTTGGCAAACGCCATGTTAGAAAAAGAAGAAAAAACACAGCCCGCGCTTCTCAAATGTACAAGTGTCAAGAACAGATTTTTTTTTTTTTTTTTTTTATATTTTATTAGAAAAAAATCAACAGTACAGTAACCATTATACTCCCAAAACATGACTTGGCACTGTGTCCCCATTCGCATCCCCGCACCCCTGAAGTGAAACTGCCAATATCTCATGAAAGAAAAACAAACGACTCCAAAACAGAAAAACACAAGCAAAAGAAAGACACAATAAGAAAAACTGAAACATAACCTGTACCAGTGCACCTTTATCTTTTATAGCAACCCAAAACCACCTTTCCACTTTTCTTTTGCAGCGTGATACCCCAACTTGTCCACATCCCACTTCATCCTTTCTGTCACCTCTAATTCGACCCCCTTAGCCACCCTCTCTGTACTCCACTCCACTCCACTTCATTCCGTACGAGCTCCTGTCTTGCCAGCCATAGCCCCCTTTTGTATAGGCTCAGGAGCAACCACAAAATCCCCCACCCACTCCTAATGTGGGCTCCTACAAAACCCCTCTCCACAACCTGCCATGTCAGTGTAAGATCAGGCTTTGCCCTCCCCACCAACTTTTTTGCCTTAGCCCAGAGCTGTCTGGTAAAACTGCACTCCCACATAACATGGTACGCTGTCTTCCCAGCACCACACGATGGTCTCGGGCACAGAGGAGACCGGCCCAGACCGTGCCTGTGTATCTTGCCTCGCACCGGTAGCGTTCTGTGCAAGCAGGCCCAGTTCAGATCCTTCAGCCCATTACTCAGGCCTACTGCCTGAACACCCACCCAAACTGATGACGGTACCCCCAACAACGGAGACGGGTTTACCTTCCCTCTAACCACCCTGTACAGGACCCTTTGCTGCTTCCATATGCCATCTTCCAGGGCCTCAGGGTGAGCCCTCAGCCACTTGGCAACCCAGGCATAGTGCCACGGTAGCTGCTCTGACCTCGGACTTACATTGGACCAGTTCAGTATCCCTCTGGCAGCGTATAAAAAGAAATATTTCATACCTAAACTAGCCGGATGCCCCACCTCTGAAGCCATGTCCTGAAGCAGAGACGCCACAAAAATGGTGTCAAGTTTCAGGGGGAGGTCCGGCACATCCCTGCCACCCTCAGCCAAGCCCGACATCATGCGGCCACGTGCCACCCACTCATACCTCCCTCCCCATAGGAAATCGAAAATTGTTCTCGCCAGGGGCCGTCTGATGGCGACCGGCAGAGGGAAAACAGAGTGGAGAGCATGTCCGCCTTGAGCACAAGCACTTTACCCAGAAGTGTCAGCTTCCTGGCATTCCACAATGCTAATGTGGACTTCACTCGCTGAAAACGCCCCTCCCAGTTGACGGTAGCACTATTCATTGGTTGGAATTGTACACCTAAGATCTGTATTGGCCCTTGACACACCGATAGTCCACCCGGAGCAACATCACGCCCCTTCCAACTCCCTTCACTGTACATTTGCCAATGTTGAGCCTAGCTCCTGAGACCCTTCAAAAATCCTCAAAACCTCCAAAGCTCTCACCACACACTCGTCACTGTCCAGCAACAATGTTGTGTCATCAGCGTACTGTGAAAGTTTCACCCGTAGGTCCCCTCTCCCTGGAACCAGGGTCACCCTCACACTGGCGTCTGCTCTGATGGCCTCTGCAGGGGAATGCAGGGGGGTGCTGAAGCCCTTCAACACCTTCAGCATCTGGGTGCAGCAGAACCGGGAACATCTGGGTGCAGCAGGACCTGGAACTGTCGACAACCGGTCCAGAAACCTAGTGGGTCCCGCACATATCGTGCAACAGAAACCACATCAGAAAAGCGACCGAAAAATTCCTTTAATGCCAAGTCTGTCATAAAAGGGTTGAACATATGGACAGAAATTATCCTAAAGTTAGGTCTGTCCATATTTACCACCTCACACAAATTCAACGGGTGCTTGTTTGCCAATCTAGCACACCTTGCAGTGACAGCCTGAAGAGTCTCAGCTGAAACAAATGAAACATCATACCCGGTTGCCTGCTGATGCCACTGAATACAAAAAACGTCCTCCACCGTCAGATTCAACTGGCCCTTGATGATTCTGGTGCAAAACAAATCCCTTGGCATCACTTCCCTGTCGCTGCTCCTCCACTGGAACCTCAAAGTCCTGCGCAGTCCCACCCGAGGAATTGTCCGGCCCTGGTTGGCAAACGCCATGTTAGAAAAAGAAGAAAAAACACAGCCCGCGCTTCTCAATTGTACAAGTGACAAGAACAGATTTTTTTTTTATTTATTTTTTTATTTTTTATTAGAAAAAATCAACAGTACAGTAACCATTATACTCCCAACACATGACTTGGCACTGTGTCCCCATTCGCATCCCCGCACCCCTGAAGTGAAACTGCCCATATGTCATGAAAGAAAAACAAACGACTCCAAAACAGAAAAACACAAGCAAAAGAAAGACACAATAAGAAAAACTGAAACATAACCTGTATCAGTGCACCATTATCTTTTATAGCAACCCAAAACCACCTTTCCACTTTTCTTTTGCAGCGTGATACCCCAACTTGTCCACATCCAACTTCATCCTTTCTGTCACCTCCCATTCGACCCCCTTAGCCACCCTCTCTGTAGTCCACTCCACTCCACTCCATTCCGTACGAGCTCCTGTTTTGCCAGCCATAGCCCCCTTTTGTATAGGCTCAGGAGCAACCACAAAATCCCCCACCCACTCCTAATGTGGGCTCCTACAAAACCCCTCTCCACCACCTGCCATGTCAGTGTAAGATCAGGCTTTGCCCTCCCCACCACCTTTTTTGCCTTAGCCCAGAGCTGTCTGGCAAAACTGCACTCCCACATAACATGGTACGCTGTCTCCCCAGCACCACACGATGGTCTCGGGCACAGAGGAGACCGGCCCAGACCGTGCCTGTGTATCTTGCCTCGCACCGGTAGCGTTCTGTGCAAGCAGGCCCAGTTCAGATCCTTCTGCCCATTACTCAGGCCTACTGCCTGAAGACCCACCCAAACTGATGACGGTACCCCCAACACCGGAGACGGGTTTACCTTCCCTCTAACCACCCTGTACAGGACCCTTTGCTGCTTCCATATGCCATCTTCCAGGGCCTTAGGGTGAGCCCTCAGCCACTTGGCAACCCAGGCATAGTGCCACGGTAGCTGCTCTGACCTCGGACTTACATTGGACCAGTTCAGTATCCCTCTGGCAGCGTATAAAAAGAAATATTTCATACCTAAACTAGCCGGATGCCCCACCTCTGAAGCCATGTCCTGAAGCAGAGACGCCACAAAAATGGTGTCAAGTTTCAGGGGGAGGTCCAGCACATCCCTGCCACCCTCAGCCAAGCCCGACATCATGCGGCCACGTGCCACCCACTCATACCTCCCTCCCCATAGGAAATCGAAAATTGTTCTCGCCAGGGGCCGTCTGATGGCGACCGGCAGAGGGAAAACATATGCCAGGTGGAGCACAGAGGAGAGCATGTCCGCCTTGAGCACAAGCACTTTACCCAGAAGTGTCAGCTTCCTGGCCTTCCACAATGCTAATCTGGACTTCAATCGCTGAAAACGCCCCTCCCAGTTGACGGTAGCACTATTCATTGGTTGGAATTGTACACCTAAGATCTTTATTGGCCCTTGACACACCGATAGTCCACCCGGAGCAACATCACGCCCCTTCCAACTCCCTTCACTGTACATTTGCCAATGTTGAGCCTAGCTCCTGAGACCCTTCCAAAATCCTCAAAACCTCCAAAGCTCTCACCACACACTCGTCACTTTCCAGCAACAATGTTGTGTCATCAGTGTACTGTGAAAGTTTCACCCGTAGGTCCCCTCCCCCTGGAACCAGGGTCACCCTCACACTGGCGTCTGCTCTGATGGCCTCTGCAGGGGAATGCAGGGGGGGTGCTGAAGCCCTTCCACACCTTCAACATCTGGGTGCAGCAGAACCGGGAACATCTGGGTGCAGCAGAACCTGGAACTGTCGACAACCAGTTCAGAAACCTAGTGGGTCCCGCACATATCGTGCAGCAGAAACCACATCAGAAAAGCGACCGAAAAATTCCTTTAATGCCAAGTCTGTCATAAAAGGGTTGAACATATGGACAGAAATTATCCTAAAGTTAGGTCTGTCCATATTTACCACCTCACACAAATTCAACGGGTGCTTGTTTGCCAATCTAGCACACCTTGCAGTGACAGCCTGATGAGTCTCAGCTGAAACAAATGAAACATCATACCCGGTTGCCTGCTGATGCCACTGAATACAAAAAACGTCCTCCACCGTCAGATTCAACTGGCCCTTGATGATTCTGGTGCAAAACAAATCCCTTGGCATCACTTCCCTGTCGCTGCTCCTCCACTGGAACCTCAAAGTCCTGCGCAGTCCCACCCAAGGAATTGACCGGCCCTGGTTGGCAAACGCCATGTTAGAAAAAGAAGAAAAAACACAGCCCGCGCTTCTCAAATGTACAAGTGTCAAGAACAGATTTTTTTTTTTTTTTTTTTATATTTTATTAGAAAAAAATCAACAGTACAGTAACCATTATACTCCCAACACATGACTTGGCACTGTGTCCCCATTCGCATCCCCGCACCCCTGAAGTGAAACTGCCAATATCTCATGAAAGAAAAACAAACGACTCCAAAACAGAAAAACACAAGCAAAAGAAAGACACAATAAGAAAAACTGAAACATAACCTGTACCAGTGCACCATTATCTTTTATAGCAACCCAAAACCACCTTTCCACTTTTCTTTTGCAGCGTGATACCCCAACTTGTCCACATCCAACTTCATGCTTTCTGTCACCTCCCATTCGACCCCCTTAGCCACCCTCTCTGTAGTCCACTCCACTCCACTTCATTCCGTACGAGCTCCTGTCTTGCCAGCCATAGCCCCCTTTTCTATAGGCTCAGGAGCAACCACAAAATCCCCCACCCACTCCTAATGTGGGCTCCTACAAAACCCCTCTCCACCACCTGCCATGTCAGTGTAAGATCAGGCTTTGCCCTCCCCACCACCTTTTTTGCCTTAGCCCAGAGCTGTCTGGTAAAACTGCACTCCCACATAACATGGTACGCTGTCTCCCCAGCACCACACGATGGTCTCGGGCACAGAGGAGACCGGCCCAGACCGTGCCTGTGTATCTTGTCTCGCACCGGTAGCGTTCTGTGCAAGCAGGCCCAGTTCAGATCCTTCAGCCCATTAGTTTGGCCTACTGCCTGAACACCCACCGTAACTGATGACGGTACCCCCAACAACGGAGACGGGTTTACCTTCCCTCTAACCACCCTGTACAGGACCCTTTGCTGCTTCCATATGCCATCTTCCAGGGCCTTAGGGTGAGCCCTCAGCCACTTGGCAACCCAGGCATAGTGCCACGGTAGCTGCTCTGACCTCGGACCTACATTGGACCAGTTTAGTATCCCTCTGGCAGCGTATAAAAAGAAATATTTCATACCTAAACTAGCCGGATGCCCCACCTCTGAAGCCGTGTCCTGAAGCAGAGACGCCACAAAAATGGTGTCAAGTTTCAGGGGGAGGTCCGGCACATCCCTGCCACCCTCAGCCAAGCCCGACATCATGCGGCCACGTGCCACCCACTCATACCTCCCTCCCCATAGGAAATTGAAAATTGTTCTCGCCAGGGGCCGTCTGATGGCGACCGGCAGAGGGAAAACAGAGTGGAGAGCATGACCGCCTTGAGCACAAGCACTTTACCCAGAAGTGTCAGCTTCCTGGCCTTCCACAATGCTAATCTGGACTTCAATCGCTGAAAACGCCCCTCCCAGTTGACGGTAGCACTATTCATTGGTTGGAATTGTACACCTAAGATCTTTATTGGCCCTTGACACACCGATAGTCCACCCGGAGCAACATCACGCCCCTTCCAACTCCCTTCACTGTACATTTGCCAATGTTGAGCCTAGCTCCTGAGACCCTTCCAAAATCCTCAAAACCTCCAAAGCTCTCACCACACACTCGTCACTTTCCAGCAACAATGTTGTGTCATCAGTGTACTGTGAAAGTTTCACCCGTAGGTCCCCTCCCCCTGGAACCAGGGTCACCCTCACACTGGCGTCTGCTCTGATGGCCTCTGCAGGGGAATGCAGGGGGGGTGCTGAAGCCCTTCCACACCTTCAACATCTGGGTGCAGCAGAACCGGGAACATCTGGGTGCAGCAGAACCTGGAACTGTCGACAACCAGTTCAGAAACCTAGTGGGTCCCGCACATATCGTGCAGCAGAAACCACATCAGAAAAGCGACCGAAAAATTCCTTTAATGCCAAGTCTGTCATAAAAGGGTTGAACATATGGACAGAAATTATCCTAAAGTTAGGTCTGTCCATATTTACCACCTCACACAAATTCAACGGGTGCTTGTTTGCCAATCTAGCACACCTTGCAGTGACAGCCTGATGAGTCTCAGCTGAAACAAATGAAACATCATACCCGGTTGCCTGCTGATGCCACTGAATACAAAAAACGTCCTCCACCGTCAGATTCAACTGGCCCTTGATGATTCTGGTGCAAAACAAATCCCTTGGCATCACTTCCCTGTCGCTGCTCCTCCACTGGAACCTCAAAGTCCTGCGCAGTCCCACCCAAGGAATTGACCGGCCCTGGTTGGCAAACGCCATGTTAGAAAAAGAAGAAAAAACACAGCCCGCGCTTCTCAAATGTACAAGTGTCAAGAACAGATTTTTTTTTTTTTTTTTTTTATATTTTATTAGAAAAAAATCAACAGTACAGTAACCATTATACTCCCAACACATGACTTGGCACTGTGTCCCCATTCGCATCCCCGCACCCCTGAAGTGAAACTGCCAATATCTCATGAAAGAAAAACAAACGACTCCAAAACAGAAAAACACAAGCTAAAGAAAGACACAATAAGAAAAACTGAAACATAACCTGTACCAGTGCACCTTTATCTTTTATAGCAACCCAAAACCACCTTTCCACTTTTCTTTTGCAGCGTGATACCCCAACTTGTCCACATCCCACTTCATCCTTTCTGTCACCTCTAATTCGACCCCCTTAGCCACCCTCTCTGTACTCCACTCCACTCCACTTCATTCCGTACGAGCTCCTGTCTTGCCAGCCATAGCCCCCTTTTGTATAGGCTCAGGAGCAACCACAAAATCCCCCACCCACTCCTAATGTGGGCTCCTACAAAACCCCTCTCCACAACCTGCCATGTCAGTGTAAGATCAGGCTTTGCCCTCCCCACCAACTTTTTTGCCTTAGCCCAGAGCTGTCTGGTAAAACTGCACTCCCACATAACATGGTACGCTGTCTCCCCAGCACCACACGATGGTCTCGGGCACAGAGGAGACCGGCCCAGACCGTGCCTGTGTATCTTGCCTCGCACCGGTAGCGTTCTGTGCAAGCAGGCCCAGTTCAGATCCTTCAGCCCATTACTCAGGCCTACTGCCTGAACACCCACCCAAACTGATGACGGTACCCCCAACAACGGAGACGGGTTTACCTTCCCTCTAACCACCCTGTACAGGACCCTTTGCTGCTTCCATATGCCATCTTCCAGGGCCTCAGGGTGAGCCCTCAGCCACTTGGCAACCCAGGCATAGTGCCACGGTAGCTGCTCTGACCTCGGACTTACATTGGACCAGTTCAGTATCCCTCTGGCAGCGTATAAAAAGAAATATTTCATACCTAAACTAGCCGGATGCCCCACCTCTGAAGCCATGTCCTGAAGCAGAGACGCCACAAAAATGGTGTCAAGTTTCAGGGGGAGGTCCGGCACATCCCTGCCACCCTCAGCCAAGCCCGACATCATGCGGCCACGTGCCACCCACTCATACCTCCCTCCCCATAGGAAATCGAAAATTGTTCTCGCCAGGGGCCGTCTGATGGCGACCGGCAGAGGGAAAACATATGCCAGGTGGAGCACAGAGGAGAGCATGTCCGCCTTGAGCACAAGCACTTTACCCAGAAGTGTCAGCTTCCTGGCCTTCCACAATGCTAATCTGGACTTCAATGGCTGAAAACGCCCCTCCCAGTTGACGGTAGCACTATTCATTGGTTGGAATTGTACACCTAAGATCTTTATTGGCCCTTGACACACCGATAGTCCACCCGGAGCAACATCACGCCCCTTCCAACTCCCTTCACTGTACATTTGCCAATGTTGAGCCTAGCTCCTGAGACCCTTCCAAAATCCTCAAAACCTCCAAAGCTCTCACCACACACTCGTCACTGTCCAGCAACAATGTTGTGTCATCAGTGTACTGTGAAAGTTTCACCTGTAGGTCCCCTCCCCCTGGAACCAGGGTCACCCTCACACTGGCGTCTGCTCTGATGGCCTCTGCAGGGGAATGCAGGGGGGGTGCTGAAGCCCTTCCACACCTTCAGCATCTGGGTGCAGCAGAACCGGGAACATTTGGGTGCAGCAGAACCTGGAACTGTCGACAACCAGTCCAGAAACCTAGTGGGTCCCGCACATATCGTGCAGCAGAAACCACATCAGAAAAGCGACCGAAAAATTCCTTTAATGCCAAGTCTGTCATAAAAGGGTTGAACATATGGACAG
Organism: Channa argus; assembly: GCF_033026475.1. Lineage (NCBI taxonomy): Eukaryota > Metazoa > Chordata > Actinopteri > Anabantiformes > Channidae > Channa > Channa argus. The sequence continues at coordinate 354,767 of NW_027125237.1, read as the reverse complement.
AAATTATCCTAAAGTTAGGTATGTCCATATTTACCACCTCACACAAATTCAACGGGTGCTTGTTTGCCAATCTAGCACACCTTGCAGTGACAGCCTGATGAGTCTCAGCTGAAACAAATGAAACATCATACCCGGTTGCCTGCTGATGCCACTGAATACAAAAAACGTCCTCCACCGTCAGATTCAACTGGCCCTTGATGATTCTGGTGCAAAACAAATCCCTTGGCATCACTTCCCTGTCGCTGCTCCTCCACTGGAACCTCAAAGTCCTGCGCAGTCCCACCCAAGGAATTGACCGGCCCTGGTTGGCAAACGCCATGTTAGAAAAAGAAGAAAAAACACAGCCCGCGCTTCTCAAATGTACAAGTGTCAAGAACAGATTTTTTTTTTTTTTTTTTTATATTTTATTAGAAAAACATCAACAGTACAGTAACCATTATACTCCCAACACATGACTTGGCACTGTGTCCCCATTCGCATCCCCGCACCCCTGAAGTGAAACTGCCAATATCTCATGAAAGAAAAACAAACGACTCCAAAACAGAAAAACACAAGCAAAAGAAAGACACAATAAGAAAAACTGAAACATAACCTGTACCAGTGCACCATTATCTTTTATAGCAACCCAAAACCACTTTTCCACTTTTCTTTTGCAGCGTGATACCCCAACTTGTCCACATCCAACTTCATCCTTTCTGTCACCTCCCATTCGACCCCCTTAGCCACCCTCTCTGTAGTCCACTCCACTCCACTTCATTCCGTACGAGCTCCTGTCTTGCCAGCCATAGCCCCCTTTTGTATAGGCTCAGGAGCAACCACAAAATCCCCCACCCACTCCTAATGTGGGCTCCTACAAAACCCCTCTTCACCACCTGCCATGTCAGTGTAAGATCAGGCTTTGCCCTCCCCACCACCTTTTTTGCCTTAGCCCAGAGCTGTCTGGTAAAACTGCACTCCCACATAACATGGTACGCTGTCTCCCCAGCACCACACGATGGTCTCGGGCACAGAGGAGACCGGCCCAGACCGTGCCTGTGTATCTTGTCTCGCACCGGTAGCGTTCTGTGCAAGCAGGCCCAGTTCAGATCCTTCAGCCCATTAGTTTGGCCTACTGCCTGAACACCCACCGTAACTGATGACGGTACCCCCAACAACGGAGACGGGTTTACCTTCCCTCTAACCACCCTGTACAGGACCCTTTGCTGCTTCCATATGCCATCTTCCAGGGCCTTAGGGTGAGCCCTCAGCCACTTGGCAACCCAGGCATAGTGCCACGGTAGCTGCTCTGACCTCGGACTTACATTGGACCAGTTCAGTATCCCTCTGGCAGCGTAAAAAAAGAAATATTTCATACCTAAACTAGCCGGATGCCCCACCTCTGAAGCCTTGTCCTGAAGCAGAGACGCCACAAAAATGGTGTCAAGTTTTAGGGGGAGGTCCGGCACATCCCTGCCACCCTCAGCCAAGCCCGACATCATGCGGCCACGTGCCACCCACTCATACCTCCCTCCCCATAGGAAATCGAAAATTGTTCTCGCCAGGGACCGTCTGATGGCGACCGGCAGAGGGAAAACATATGCCAGGTGGAGCACAGAGGAGAGCATGTCCGCCTTGAGCACAAGCACTTTACCCAGAAGTGTCAGCTTCCTGGCCTTCCACAATGCTAATCTGGACTTCAATCGCTGAAAACGCCCCTCCCAGTTGACGGTAGCACTATTCATTGGTTGGAATTGTACACCTAAGATCTTTATTGGCCCTTGACACACCGATAGTCCACCCGGAGCAACATCACGCCCCTTCCAACTCCCTTCACTGTACATTTGCCAATGTTGAGCCTAGCTCCTGAGACCCTTCCAAAATCCTCAAAACCTCCAAAGCTCTCACCACACACTCGTCACTGTCCAGCAACAATGTTGTGTCATCAGTGTACTGTGAAAGTTTCACCCGTAGGTCCCCTCCCCCTGGAACCAGGGTCACCCTCACACTGGCGTCTGCTCTGATGGCCTCTGCAGGGGAATGCAGGGGGGGTGCTGAAGCCCTTCCACACCTTCAGCATCTGGGTGCAGCAGAACCGGGAACATCTGGGTGCAGCAGAACCTGGAACTGTCGACAACCAGTCCAGAAACCTAGTGGGTCCTGCACATATCGTGCAGCAGAAACCACATCAGAAAAGCGACCGAAAAATTCCTTTAATGCCAAGTCTGTCATAAAAGGGTTGAACATATGGACAGAAATTATCCTAAAGTTAGGTCTGTCCATATTTACCACCTCACACAAATTCAACGGGTGCTTGTTTGCCAATCTAGCACACCTTGCAGTGACAGCCTGATGAGTCTCAGCTGAAACAAATGAAACATCATACCCGGTTGCCTGCTGATGCCACTGAATACAAAAAACGTCCTCCACCGTCAGATTCAACTGGCCCTTGATGATTCTGGTGCAAAACAAATCCCTTGGCATCACTTCCCTGTCGCTGCTCCTCCACTGGAACCTCAAAGTCCTGCGCAGTCCCACCCAAGGAATTGACCGGCCCTGGTTGGCGCCATGTTAGAAAAAGAAGAAAAAACACAGCGCGCGCTTCTCAATTGTACAAGTGACAAGAACAGATTTTTTTTTTTTTTTTTTTTTATATTTTATTAGAAAAAATCAACAGTACAGTAACCATTATACTCCCAACACATGACTTGGCACTGTGTCCCCATTCGCATCCCCGCACCCCTGAAGTGAAACTGCCCATATGTCATGAAAGAAAAACAAACGACTCCAAAACAGAAAAACACAAGCAAAAGAAAGACACAATAAGAAAAACTGAAACATAACCTGTACCAGTGCACCATTATCTTTTATAGCAACCCAAAACCACCTTTCCACTTTTCTTTTGCAGCGTGATACCCCAACTTGTCCACATCCAACTTCATCCTTTCTGTCACCTCCCATTCGACCCCCTTAGCCACCCTCTCTGTAGTCCACTCCACTCCACTCCATTCCGTACGAGCTCCTGTCTTGCCAGCCATAGCCCCCTTTTGTATAGGCTCAGGAGCAACCACAAAATCCCCCACCCACTCCTAATGTGGGCTCCTACAAAACCCCTCTCCACCACCTGCCATGTCAGTGTAAGATCAGGCTTTGCCCTCCCCACCACCTTTTTTGCCTTAGCCCAGAGCTGTCTGGCAAAACTGCACTCCCACATAACATGGTACGCTGTCTCCCCAGCACCACACGATGGTCTCGGGCACAGAGGAGACCGGCCCAGACCGTGCCTGTGTATCTTGCCTCGCACCGGTAGCGTTCTGTGCAAGCAGGCCCAGTTCAGATCCTTCTGCCCATTACTCAGGCCTACTGCCTGAAGACCCACCCAAACTGATGACGGTACCCCCAACACCGGAGACGGGTTTACCTTCCCTCTAACCACCCTGTACAGGACCCTTTGCTGCTTCCATATGCCATCTTCCAGGGCCTTAGGGTGAGCCCTCAGCCACTTGGCAACCCAGGCATAGTGCCACGGTAGCTGCTCTGACCTCGGACTTACATTGGACCAGTTCAGTATCCCTCTGGCAGCGTATAAAAAGAAATATTTCATACCTAAACTAGCCGGATGCCCCACCTCTGAAGCCATGTCCTGAAGCAGAGACGCCACAAAAATGGTGTCAAGTTTCAGGGGGAGGTCCAGCACATCCCTGCCACCCTCAGCCAAGCCCGACATCATGCGGCCACGTGCCACCCACTCATACCTCCCTCCCCATAGGAAATCGAAAATTGTTCTCGCCAGGGGCCGTCTGATGGCGACCGGCAGAGGGAAAACAGAGTGGAGAGCATGTCCGCCTTGAGCACAAGCACTTTACCCAGAAGTGTCAGCTTCCTGGCCTTCCACAATGCTAATCTGGACTTCAATCGCTGAAAACGCCCCTCCCAGTTGACGGTAGCACTATTCATTGGTTGGAATTGTACACCTAAGATCTTTATTGGCCCTTGACACACCGATAGTCCACCCGGAGCAACATCACGCCCCTTCCAACTCCCTTCACTGTACATTTGCCAATGTTGAGCCTAGCTCCTGAGACCCTTCCAAAATCCTCAAAACCTCCAAAGCTCTCACCACACACTCGTCACTTTCCAGCAACAATGTTGTGTCATCAGTGTACTGTGAAAGTTTCACCCGTAGGTCCCCTCCCCCTGGAACCAGGGTCACCCTCACACTGGCGTCTGCTCTGATGGCCTCTGCAGGGGAATGCAGGGGGGGTGCTGAAGCCCTTCCACACCTTCAACATCTGGGTGCAGCAGAACCGGGAACATCTGGGTGCAGCAGAACCTGGAACTGTCGACAACCAGTTCAGAAACCTAGTGGGTCCCGCACATATCGTGCAGCAGAAACCACATCAGAAAAGCGACCGAAAAATTCCTTTAATGCCAAGTCTGTCATAAAAGGGTTGAACATATGGACAGAAATTATCCTAAAGTTAGGTCTGTCCATATTTACCACCTCACACAAATTCAACGGGTGCTTGTTTGCCAATCTAGCACACCTTGCAGTGACAGCCTGATGAGTCTCAGCTGAAACAAATGAAACATCATACCCGGTTGCCTGCTGATGCCACTGAATACAAAAAACGTCCTCCACCGTCAGATTCAACTGGCCCTTGATGATTCTGGTGCAAAACAAATCCCTTGGCATCACTTCCCTGTCGCTGCTCCTCCACTGGAACCTCAAAGTCCTGCGCAGTCCCACCCAAGGAATTGACCGGCCCTGGTTGGCAAACGCCATGTTAGAAAAAGAAGAAAAAACACAGCCCGCGCTTCTCAAATGTACAAGTGTCAAGAACAGATTTTTTTTTTTTTTTTTTTTATATTTTATTAGAAAAAAATCAACAGTACAGTAACCATTATACTCCCAACACATGACTTGGCACTGTGTCCCCATTCGCATCCCCGCACCCCTGAAGTGAAACTGCCAATATCTCATGAAAGAAAAACAAACGACTCCAAAACAGAAAAACACAAGCAAAAGAAAGACACAATAAGAAAAACTGAAACATAACCTGTACCAGTGCACCATTATCTTTTATAGCAACCCAAAACCACCTTTCCACTTTTCTTTTGCAGCGTGATACCCCAACTTGTCCACATCCAACTTCATCCTTTCTGTCACCTCCCATTCGACCCCCTTAGCCACCCTCTCTGTAGTCCACTCCACTCCACTTCATTCCGTACGAGCTCCTGTCTTGCCAGCCATAGCCCCCTTTTGTATAGGCTCAGGAGCAACCACAAAATCCCCCACCCACTCCTAATGTGGGCTCCTACAAAACCCCTCTCCACCACCTGCCATGTCAGTGTAAGATCAGGCTTTGCCCTCCCCACCACCTTTTTTGCCTTAGCCCAGAGCTGTCTGGTAAAACTGCACTCCCACATAACATGGTACGCTGTCTCCCCAGCACCACACGATGGTCTCGGGCACAGAGGAGACCGGCCCAGACCGTGCCTGTGTATCTTGTCTCGCACCGGTAGCGTTCTGTGCAAGCAGGCCCAGTTCAGATCCTTCAGCCCATTAGTTTGGCCTACTGCCTGAACACCCACCGTAACTGATGACGGTACCCCCAACAACGGAGACGGGTTTACCTTCCCTCTAACCACCCTGTACAGGACCCTTTGCTGCTTCCATATGCCATCTTCCAGGGCCTTAGGGTGAGCCCTCAGCCACTTGGCAACCCAGGCATAGTGCCACGGTAGCTGCTCTGACCTCGGACCTACATTGGACCAGTTTAGTATCCCTCTGGCAGCGTATAAAAAGAAATATTTCATACCTAAACTAGCCGGATGCCCCACCTCTGAAGCCATGTCCTGAAGCAGAGACGCCACAAAAATGGTGTCAAGTTTCAGGGGGAGGTCCGGCACATCCCTGCCACCCTCAGCCAAGCCCGACATCATGCGGCCACGTGCCACCCACTCATACCTCCCTCCCCATAGGAAATTGAAAATTGTTCTCGCCAGGGGCCGTCTGATGGCGACCGGCAGAGAGAAAACAGAGTGGAGAGCATGACCGCCTTGAGCACAAGCACTTTACCCAGAAGTGTCAGCTTCCTGGCCTTCCACAATGCTAATCTGGACTTCAATCGCTGAAAACGCCCCTCCCAGTTGACGGTAGCACTATTCATTGGTTGGAATTGTACACCTAAGATCTTTATTGGCCCTTGACACACCGATAGTCCACCCGGAGCAACATCACGCCCCTTCCAACTCCCTTCACTGTACATTTGCCAATGTTGAGCCTAGCTCCTGAGACCCTTCCAAAATCCTCAAAACCTCCAAAGCTCTCACCACACACTCGTCACTTTCCAGCAACAATGTTGTGTCATCAGTGTACTGTGAAAGTTTCACCCGTAGGTCCCCTCCCCCTGGAACCAGGGTCACCCTCACACTGGCGTCTGCTCTGATGGCCTCTGCAGGGGAATGCAGGGGGGGTGCTGAAGCCCTTCCACACCTTCAACATCTGGGTGCAGCAGAACCTGGAACTGTCGACAACCAGTTCAGAAACCTAGTGGGTCCCGCACATATCGTGCAGCAGAAACCACAACAGAAAAGCGACCGAAAAATTCCTTTAATGCCAAGTCTGTCATAAAAGGGTTGAACATATGGACAGAAATTATCCTAAAGTTAGGTCTGTCCATATTTACCACCTCACACAAATTCAACGGGTGCTTGTTTGCCAATCTAGCACACCTTGCAGTGACAGCCTGATGAGTCTCAGCTGAAACAAATGAAACATCATACCCGGTTGCCTGCTGATGCCACTGAATACAAAAAACGTCCTCCACCGTCAGATTCAACTGGCCCTTGATGATTCTGGTGCAAAACAAATCCCTTGGCATCACTTCCCTGTCGCTGCTCCTCCACTGGAACCTCAAAGTCCTGCGCAGTCCCACCCAAGGAATTGACCGGCCCTGGTTGGCAAACGCCATGTTAGAAAAAGAAGAAAAAACACAGCCCGCGCTTCTCAAATGTACAAGTGTCAAGAACAGATTTTTTTTTTTTTTTTTTTTATATTTTATTAGAAAAAAATCAACAGTACAGTAACCATTATACTCCCAACACATGACTTGGCACTGTGTCCCCATTCGCATCCCCGCACCCCTGAAGTGAAACTGCCAATATCTCATGAAAGAAAAACAAACGACTCCAAAACAGAAAAACACAAGCAAAAGAAAGACACAATAAGAAAAACTGAAACATAACCTGTACCAGTGCACCTTTATCTTTTATAGCAACCCAAAACCACCTTTCCACTTTTCTTTTGCAGCGTGATACCCCAACTTGTCCACATCCCACTTCATCCTTTCTGTCACCTCTAATTCGACCCCCTTAGCCACCCTCTCTGTACTCCACTCCACTCCACTTCATTCCGTACGAGCTCCTGTCTTGCCAGCCATAGCCCCCTTTTGTATAGGCTCAGGAGCAACCACAAAATCCCCCACCCACTCCTAATGTGGGCTCCTACAAAACCCCTCTCCACAACCTGCCATGTCAGTGTAAGATCAGGCTTTGCCCTCCCCACCAACTTTTTTGCCTTAGCCCAGAGCTGTCTGGTAAAACTGCACTCCCACATAACATGGTACGCTGTCTCCCCAGCACCACACGATGGTCTCGGGCACAGAGGAGACCGGCCCAGACCGTGCCTGTGTATCTTGCCTCGCACCGGTAGCGTTCTGTGCAAGCAGGCCCAGTTCAGATCCTTCTGCCCATTACTCAGGCCTACTGCCTGAACACCCACCCAAACTGATGACGGTACCCCCAACAACGGAGACGGGTTTACCTTCCCTCTAACCACCCTGTACAGGACCCTTTGCTGCTTCCATATGCCATCTTCCAGGGCCTCAGGGTGAGCCCTCAGCCACTTGGCAACCCAGGCATAGTGCCACGGTAGCTGCTCTGACCTCGGACTTACATTGGACCAGTTCAGTATCCCTCTGGCAGCGTATAAAAAGAAATATTTCATACCTAAACTAGCCGGATGCCCCACCTCTGAAGCCATGTCCTGAAGCAGAGACGCCACAAAAATGGTGTCAAGTTTCAGGGGGAGGTCCGGCACATCCCTGCCACCCTCAGCCAAGCCCGACATCATGCGGCCACGTGCCACCCACTCATACCTCCCTCCCCATAGGAAATCGAAAATTGTTCTCGCCAGGGGCCGTCTGATGGCGACCGGCAGAGGGAAAACATATGCCAGGTGGAGCACAGAGGAGAGCATGTCCGCCTTGAGCACAAGCACTTTACCCAGAAGTGTCAGCTTCCTGGCCTTCCACAATGCTAATCTGGACTTCAATGGCTGAAAACGCCTTTCCCAGTTGACGGTAGCACTATTCATTGGTTGGAATTGTACACCTAAGATCTTTATTGGCCCTTGACACACCGATAGTCCACCCGGAGCAACATCACGCCCCTTCCAACTCCCTTCACTGTACATTTGCCAATGTTGAGCCTAGCTCCTGAGACCCTTCCAAAATCCTCAAAACCTCCAAAGCTCTCACCACACACTCGTCACTGTCCAGCAACAATGTTGTGTCATCAGTGTACTGTGAAAGTTTCACCCGTAGGTCCCCTCCCCCTGGAACCAGGGTCACCCTCACACTGGCGTCTGCTCTGATGGCCTCTGCAGGGGAATGCAGGGGGGGTGCTGAAGCCCTTCCACACCTTCAGCATCTGGGTGCAGCAGAACCGGGAACATTTGGGTGCAGCAGAACCTGGAACTGTCGACAACCAGTCCAGAAACCTAGTGGGTCCCGCACATATCGTGCAGCAGAAACCACATCAGAAAAGCGACCGAAAAATTCCTTTAATGCCAAGTCTGTCATAAAAGGGTTGAACATATGGACAGAAATTATCCTAAAGTTAGGTATGTCCATATTTACCACCTCACACAAATTCAACGGGTGCTTGTTTGCCAATCTAGCACACCTTGCAGTGACAGCCTGATGAGTCTCAGCTGAAACAAATGAAACATCATACCCGGTTGCCTGCTGATGCCACTGAATACAAAAAACGTCCTCCACCGTCAGATTCAACTGGCCCTTGATGATTCTGGTGCAAAACAAATCCCTTGGCATCACTTCCCTGTCGCTGCTCCTCCACTGGAACCTCAAAGTCCTGCGCAGTCCCACCCAAGGAATTGACCGGCCCTGGTTGGCAAACGCCATGTTAGAAAAAGAAGAAAAAACACAGCCCGCGCTTCTCAAATGTACAAGTGTCAAGAACAGATTTTTTTTTTTTTTATATTTTATTAGAAAAACATCAACAGTACAGTAACCATTATACTCCCAACACATGACTTGGCACTGTGTCCCCATTCGCATCCCCGCACCCCTGAAGTGAAACTGCCAATATCTCATGAAAGAAAAACAAACGACTCCAAAACAGAAAAACACAAGCAAAAGAAAGACACAATAAGAAAAACTGAAACATAACCTGTACCAGTGCACCATTATCTTTTATAGCAAACCAAAACCACTTTTCCACTTTTCTTTTGCAGCGTGATACCCCAACTTGTCCACATCCAACTTCATCCTTTCTGTCACCTCCCATTCGACCCCCTTAGCCACCCTCTCTGTAGTCCACTCCACTCCACTTCATTCCGTACGAGCTCCTGTCTTGCCAGCCATAGCCCCCTTTTGTATAGGCTCAGGAGCAACCACAAAATCCCCCACCCACTCCTAATGTGGGCTCCTACAAAACCCCTCTTCACCACCTGCCATGTCAGTGTAAGATCAGGCTTTGCCCTCCCCACCACCTTTTTTGCCTTAGCCCAGAGCTGTCTGGTAAAACTGCACTCCCACATAACATGGTACGCTGTCTCCCCAGCACCACACGATGGTCTCGGGCACAGAGGAGACCGGCCCAGACCGTGCCTGTGTATCTTGTCTCGCACCGGTAGCGTTCTGTGCAAGCAGGCCCAGTTCAGATCCTTCAGCCCATTAGTTTGGCCTACTGCCTGAACACCCACCGTAACTGATGACGGTACCCCCAACAACGGAGACGGGTTTACCTTCCCTCTAACCACCCTGTACAGGACCCTTTGCTGCTTCCATATGCCATCTTCCAGGGCCTTAGGGTGAGCCCTCAGCCACTTGGCAACCCAGGCATAGTGCCACGGTAGCTGCTCTGACCTCGGACTTACATTGGACCAGTTCAGTATCCCTCTGGCAGCGTAAAAAAAGAAATATTTCATACCTAAACTAGCCGGATGCCCCACCTCTGAAGCCTTGTCCTGAAGCAGAGACGCCACAAAAATGGTGTCAAGTTTTAGGGGGAGGTCCGGCACATCCCTGCCACCCTCAGCCAAGCCCGACATCATGCGGCCACGTGCCACCCACTCATACCTCCCTCCCCATAGGAAATCGAAAATTGTTCTCGCCAGGGACCGTCTGATGGCGACCGGCAGAGGGAAAACATATGCCAGGTGGAGCACAGAGGAGAGCATGTCCGCCTTGAGCACAAGCACTTTACCCAGAAGTGTCAGCTTCCTGGCCTTCCACAATGCTAATCTGGACTTCAATCGCTGAAAACGCCCCTCCCAGTTGACGGTAGCACTATTCATTGGTTGGAATTGTACACCTAAGATCTTTATTGGCCCTTGACACACCGATAGTCCACCCGGAGCAACATCACGCCCCTTCCAACTCCCTTCACTGTACATTTGCCAATGTTGAGCCTAGCTCCTGAGACCCTTCCAAAATCCTCAAAACCTCCAAAGCTCTCACCACACACTCGTCACTTTCCAGCAACAATGTTGTGTCATCAGTGTACTGTGAAAGTTTCACCCGTAGGTCCCCTCCCCCTGGAACCAGGGTCACCCTCACACTGGCGTCTGCTCTGATGGCCTCTGCAGGGGAATGCAGGGGGGGTGCTGAAGCCCTTCCACACCTTCAACATCTGGGTGCAGCAGAACCGGGAACATCTGGGTGCAGCAGAACCTGGAACTGTCGACAACCAGTTCAGAAACCTAGTGGGTCCCGCACATATCGTGCAGCAAAAACCACATCAGAAAAGCGACCGAAAAATTCCTTTAATGCCAAGTCTGTCATAAAAGGGTTGAACATATGGACAGAAATTATCCTAAAGTTAGGTCTGTCCATATTTACCACCTCACACAAATTCAACGGGTGCTTGTTTGCCAATCTAGCACACCTTGCAGTGACAGCCTGATGAGTCTCAGCTGAAACAAATGAAACATCATACCCGGTTGCCTGCTGATGCCACTGAATACAAAAAACGTCCTCCACCGTCAGATTCAACTGGCCCTTGATGATTCTGGTGCAAAACAAATCCCTTGGCATCACTTCCCTGTCGCTGCTCCTCCACTGGAACCTCAAAGTCCTGCGCAGTCCCACCCAAGGAATTGACCGGCCCTGGTTGGCAAACGCCATGTTAGAAAAAGAAGAAAAAACACAGCCCGCGCTTCTCAAATGTACAAGTGTCAAGAACAGATTTTTTTTTTTTTTTTTTTTATATTTTATTAGAAAAAAATCAACAGTACAGTAACCATTATACTCCCAACACATGACTTGGCACTGTGTCCCCATTCGCATCCCCGCACCCCTGAAGTGAAACTGCCAATATCTCATGAAAGAAAAACAAACGACTCCAAAACAGAAAAACACAAACAAAAGAAAGACACAATAAGAAAAATTGAAACATAACCTGTACCAGTGCACCTTTATCTTTTATAGCAACCCAAAACCACCTTTCCACTTTTCTTTTGCAGCGTGATACCCCAACTTGTCCACATCCCACTTCATCCTTTCTGTCACCTCTAATTCGACCCCCTTAGCCACCCTCTCTGTACTCCACTCCACTCCACTTCATTCCGTACGAGCTCCTGTCTTGCCAGCCATAGCCCCCTTTTGTATAGGCTCAGGAGCAACCACAAAATCCCCCACCCACTCCTAATGTGGGCTCCTACAAAACCCCTCTCCACAACCTGCCATGTCAGTGTAAGATCAGGCTTTGCCCTCCCCACCAACTTTTTTGCCTTAGCCCAGAGCTGTCTGGTAAAACTGCACTCCCACATAACATGGTACGCTGTCTCCCCAGCACCACACGATGGTCTCGGGCACAGAGGAGACCGGCCCAGACCGTGCCTGTGTATCTTGCCTCGCACCGGTAGCGTTCTGTGCAAGCAGGCCCAGTTCAGATCCTTCTGCCCATTACTCAGGCCTACTGCCTGAACACCCACCCAAACTGATGACGGTACCCCCAACAACGGAGACGGGTTTACCTTCCCTCTAACCACCCTGTACAGGACCCTTTGCTGCTTCCATATGCCATCTTCCAGGGCCTCAGGGTGAGCCCTCAGCCACTTGGCAACCCAGGCATAGTGCCACGGTAGCTGCTCTGACCTCGGACTTACATTGGACCAGTTCAGTATCCCTCTGGCAGCGTATAAAAAGAAATATTTCATACCTAAACTAGCCGGATGCCCCACCTCTGAAGCCATGTCCTGAAGCAGAGACGCCACAAAAATGGTGTCAAGTTTCAGGGGGAGGTCCGGCACATCCCTGCCACCCTCAGCCAAGCCCGACATCATGCGGCCACGTGCCACCCACTCATACCTCCCTCCCCATAGGAAATCGAAAATTGTTCTCGCCAGGGGCCGTCTGATGGCGACCGGCAGAGGGAAAACATATGCCAGGTGGAGCACAGAGGAGAGCATGTCCGCCTTGAGCACAAGCACTTTACCCAGAAGTGTCAGCTTCCTGGCCTTCCACAATGCTAATCTGGACTTCAATGGCTGAAAACGCCCCTCCCAGTTGACGGTAGCACTATTCATTGGTTGGAATTGTACACCTAAGATCTTTATTGGCCCTTGACACACCGATAGTCCACCCGGAGCAACATCACGCCCCTTCCAACTCCCTTCACTGTACATTTGCCAATGTTGAGCCTAGCTCCTGAGACCCTTCCAAAATCCTCAAAACCTCCAAAGCTCTCACCACACACTCGTCACTGTCCAGCAACAATGTTGTGTCATCAGTGTACTGTGAAAGTTTCACCTGTAGGTCCCCTCCCCCTGGAACCAGGGTCACCCTCACACTGGCGTCTGCTCTGATGGCCTCTGCAGGGGAATGCAGGGGGGGTGCTGAAGCCCTTCCACACCTTCAGCATCTGGGTGCAGCAGAACCGGGAACATTTGGGTGCAGCAGAACCTGGAACTGTCGACAACCAGTCCAGAAACCTAGTGGGTCCCGCACATATCGTGCAGCAGAAACCACATCAGAAAAGCGACCGAAAAATTCCTTTAATGCCAAGTCTGTCATAAAAGGGTTGAACATATGGACAGAAATTATCCTAAAGTTAGGTATGTCCATATTTACCACCTCACACAAATTCAACGGGTGCTTGTTTGCCAATCTAGCACACCTTGCAGTGACAGCCTGATGAGTCTCAGCTGAAACAAATGAAACATCATACCCGGTTGCCTGCTGATGCCACTGAATACAAAAAACGTCCTCCACCGTCAGATTCAACTGGCCCTTGATGATTCTGGTGCAAAACAAATCCCTTGGCATCACTTCCCTGTCGCTGCTCCTCCACTGGAACCTCAAAGTCCTGCGCAGTCCCACCCAAGGAATTGACCGGCCCTGGTTGGCAAACGCCATGTTAGAAAAAGAAGAAAAAACACAGCCCGCGCTTCTCAAATGTACAAGTGTCAAGAACAGATTTTTTTTTTTTTTTTTTTATATTTTATTAGAAAAACATCAACAGTACAGTAACCATTATACTCCCAACACATGACTTGGCACTGTGTCCCCATTCGCATCCCCGCACCCCTGAAGTGAAACTGCCAATATCTCATGAAAGAAAAACAAACGACTCCAAAACAGAAAAACACAAGCAAAAGAAAGACACAATAAGAAAAACTGAAACATAACCTGTACCAGTGCACCATTATCTTTTATAGCAACCCAAAACCACTTTTCCACTTTTCTTTTGCAGCGTGATACCCCAACTTGTCCACATCCAACTTCATCCTTTCTGTCACCTCCCATTCGACCCCCTTAGCCACCCTCTCTGTAGTCCACTCCACTCCACTTCATTCCGTACGAGCTCCTGTCTTGCCAGCCATAGCCCCCTTTTGTATAGGCTCAGGAGCAACCACAAAATCCCCCACCCACTCCTAATGTGGGCTCCTACAAAACCCCTCTTCACCACCTGCCATGTCAGTGTAAGATCAGGCTTTGCCCTCCCCACCACCTTTTTTGCCTTAGCCCAGAGCTGTCTGGTAAAACTGCACTCCCACATAACATGGTACGCTGTCTCCCCAGCACCACACGATGGTCTCGGGCACAGAGGAGACCGGCCCAGACCGTGCCTGTGTATCTTGTCTCGCACCGGTAGCGTTCTGTGCAAGCAGGCCCAGTTCAGATCCTTCAGCCCATTAGTTTGGCCTACTGCCTGAACACCCACCGTAACTGATGACGGTACCCCCAACAACGGAGACGGGTTTACCTTCCCTCTAACCACCCTGTACAGGACCCTTTGCTGCTTCCATATGCCATCTTCCAGGGCCTTAGGGTGAGCCCTCAGCCACTTGGCAACCCAGGCATAGTGCCACGGTAGCTGCTCTGACCTCGGACTTACATTGGACCAGTTCAGTATCCCTCTGGCAGCGTAAAAAAAGAAATATTTCATACCTAAACTAGCCGGATGCCCCACCTCTGAAGCCTTGTCCTGAAGCAGAGACGCCACAAAAATGGTGTCAAGTTTTAGGGGGAGGTCCGGCACATCCCTGCCACCCTCAGCCAAGCCCGACATCATGCGGCCACGTGCCACCCACTCATACCTCCCTCCCCATAGGAAATCGAAAATTGTTCTCGCCAGGGACCGTCTGATGGCGACCGGCAGAGGGAAAACATATGCCAGGTGGAGCACAGAGGAGAGCATGTCCGCCTTGAGCACAAGCACTTTACCCAGAAGTGTCAGCTTCCTGGCCTTCCACAATGCTAATCTGGACTTCAATCGCTGAAAACGCCCCTCCCAGTTGACGGTAGCACTATTCATTGGTTGGAATTGTACACCTAAGATCTTTATTGGCCCTTGACACACCGATAGTCCACCCGGAGCAACATCACGCCCCTTCCAACTCCCTTCACTGTACATTTGCCAATGTTGAGCCTAGCTCCTGAGACCCTTCCAAAATCCTCAAAACCTCCAAAGCTCTCACCACACACTCGTCACTGTCCAGCAACAATGTTGTGTCATCAGTGTACTGTGAAAGTTTCACCCGTAGGTCCCCTCCCCCTGGAACCAGGGTCACCCTCACACTGGCGTCTGCTCTGATGGCCTCTGCAGGGGAATGCAGGGGGGGTGCTGAAGCCCTTCCACACCTTCAGCATCTGGGTGCAGCAGAACCGGGAACATCTGGGTGCAGCAGAACCTGGAACTGTCGACAACCAGTCCAGAAACCTAGTTGGTCCTCCAAATATCGTGCAGCAGAAGCCACATCAGAAAAGCGACCGAAAAATTCCTTTAATGCCAAGTCTGTCATAAAAGGGTTGAACATATGGACAGAAATTATCCTAAAGTTAGGTATGTCCATATTTACCACCTCACACAAATTCAACGGGTGCTTGTTTGCCAATCTAGCACACCTTGCAGTGACAGCCTGATGAGTCTCAGCTGAAACAAATGAAACATCATACCCGGTTGCCTGCTGATGCCACTGAATACAAAAAACGTCCTCCACCGTCAGATTCAACTGGCCCTTGATGATTCTGGTGCAAAACAAATCCCTTGGCATCACTTCCCTGTCGCTGCTCCTCCACTGGAACCTCAAAGTCCTGCGCAGTCCCACCCAAGGAATTGACCGGCCCTGGTTGGCAAACGCCATGTTAGAAAAAGAAGAAAAAACACAGCCCGCGCTTCTCAAATGTACAAGTGTCAAGAACAGATTTTTTTTTTTTTTTTTTTATATTTTATTAGAAAAAAATCAACAGTACAGTAACCATTATACTCCCAACACATGACTTGGCACTGTGTCCCCATTCGCATCCCCGCACCCCTGAAGTGAAACTGCCAATATCTCATGAAAGAAAAACAAACGACTCCAAAACAGAAAAACACAAGCAAAAGAAAGACACAATAAGAAAAACTGAAACATAACCTGTACCAGTGCACCATTATCTTTTATAGCAACCCAAAACCACCTTTCCACTTTTCTTTTGCAGCGTGATACCCCAACTTGTCCACATCCAACTTCATCCTTTCTGTCACCTCCCATTCGACCCCCTTAGCCACCCTCTCTGTAGTCCACTCCACTCCACTTCATTCCGTACGAGCTCCTGTCTTGCCAGCCATAGCCCCCTTTTGTATAGGCTCAGGAGCAACCACAAAATCCCCCACCCACTCCTAATGTGGGCTCCTACAAAACCCCTCTTCACCACCTGCCATGTCAGTGTAAGATCAGGCTTTGCCCTCCCCACCACCTTTTTTGCCTTAGCCCAGAGCTGTCTGGTAAAACTGCACTCCCACATAACATGGTACGCTGTCTCCCCAGCACCACACGATGGTCTCGGGCACAGAGGAGACCGGCCCAGACCGTGCCTGTGTATCTTGTCTCGCACCGGTAGCGTTCTGTGCAAGCAGGCCCAGTTCAGATCCTTCAGCCCATTAGTTTGGCCTACTGCCTGAACACCCACCGTAACTGATGACGGTACCCCCAACAACGGAGACGGGTTTACCTTCCCTCTAACCACCCTGTACAGGACCCTTTGCTGCTTCCATATGCCATCTTCCAGGGCCTTAGGGTGAGCCCTCAGCCACTTGGCAACCCAGGCATAGTGCCACGGTAGCTGCTCTGACCTCGGACTTACATTGGACCAGTTCAGTATCCCTCTGGCAGCGTAAAAAAAGAAATATTTCATACCTAAACTAGCCGGATGCCCCACCTCTGAAGCCTTGTCCTGAAGCAGAGACGCCACAAAAATGGTGTCAAGTTTTAGGGGGAGGTCCGGCACATCCCTGCCACCCTCAGCCAAGCCCGACATCATGCGGCCACGTGCCACCCACTCATACCTCCCTCCCCATAGGAAATTGAAAATTGTTCTCGCCAGGGGCCGTCTGATGGCGACCGGCAGAGGGAAAACAGAGTGGAGAGCATGACCGCCTTGAGCACAAGCACTTTACCCAGAAGTGTCAGCTTCCTGGCCTTCCACAATGCTAATCTGGACTTCAATCGCTGAAAACGCCCCTCCCAGTTGACGGTAGCACTATTCATTGGTTGGAATTGTACACCTAAGATCTTTATTGGCCCTTGACACACCGATAGTCCACCCGGAGCAACATCACGCCCCTTCCAACTCCCTTCACTGTACATTTGCCAATGTTGAGCCTAGCTCCTGAGACCCTTCCAAAATCCTCAAAACCTCCAAAGCTCTCACCACACACTCGTCACTTTCCAGCAACAATGTTGTGTCATCAGTGTACTGTGAAAGTTTCACCCGTAGGTCCCCTCCCCCTGGAACCAGGGTCACCCTCACACTGGCGTCTGCTCTGATGGCCTCTGCAGGGGAATGCAGGGGGGGTGCTGAAGCCCTTCCACACCTTCAACATCTGGGTGCAGCAGAACCGGGAACATCTGGGTGCAGCAGAACCTGGAACTGTCGACAACCAGTTCAGAAACCTAGTGGGTCCCGCACATATCGTGCAGCAGAAACCACATCAGAAAAGCGACCGAAAAATTCCTTTAATGCCAAGTCTGTCATAAAAGGGTTGAACATATGGACAGAAATTATCCTAAAGTTAGGTCTGTCCATATTTACCACCTCACACAAATTCAACGGGTGCTTGTTTGCCAATCTAGCACACCTTGCAGTGACAGCCTGATGAGTCTCAGCTGAAACAAATGAAACATCATACCCGGTTGCCTGCTGATGCCACTGAATACAAAAAACGTCCTCCACCGTCAGATTCAACTGGCCCTTGATGATTCTGGTGCAAAACAAATCCCTTGGCATCACTTCCCTGTCGCTGCTCCTCCACTGGAACCTCAAAGTCCTGCGCAGTCCCACCCAAGGAATTGACCGGCCCTGGTTGGCAAACGCCATGTTAGAAAAAGAAGAAAAAACACAGCCCGCGCTTCTCAAATGTACAAGTGTCAAGAACAGATTTTTTTTTTTTTTTTTTTTATATTTTATTAGAAAAAAATCAACAGTACAGTAACCATTATACTCCCAAAACATGACTTGGCACTGTGTCCCCATTCGCATCCCCGCACCCCTGAAGTGAAACTGCCAATATCTCATGAAAGAAAAACAAACGACTCCAAAACAGAAAAACACAAGCAAAAGAAAGACACAATAAGAAAAACTGAAACATAACCTGTACCAGTGCACCTTTATCTTTTATAGCAACCCAAAACCACCTTTCCACTTTTCTTTTGCAGCGTGATACCCCAACTTGTCCACATCCCACTTCATCCTTTCTGTCACCTCTAATTCGACCCCCTTAGCCACCCTCTCTGTACTCCACTCCACTCCACTTCATTCCGTACGAGCTCCTGTCTTGCCAGCCATAGCCCCCTTTTGTATAGGCTCAGGAGCAACCACAAAATCCCCCACCCACTCCTAATGTGGGCTCCTACAAAACCCCTCTCCACAACCTGCCATGTCAGTGTAAGATCAGGCTTTGCCCTCCCCACCAACTTTTTTGCCTTAGCCCAGAGCTGTCTGGTAAAACTGCACTCCCACATAACATGGTACGCTGTCTCCCCAGCACCACACGATGGTCTCGGGCACAGAGGAGACCGGCCCAGACCGTGCCTGTGTATCTTGCCTCGCACCGGTAGCGTTCTGTGCAAGCAGGCCCAGTTCAGATCCTTCAGCCCATTACTCAGGCCTACTGCCTGAACACCCACCCAAACTGATGACGGTACCCCCAACAACGGAGACGGGTTTACCTTCCCTCTAACCACCCTGTACAGGACCCTTTGCTGCTTCCATATGCCATCTTCCAGGGCCTCAGGGTGAGCCCTCAGCCACTTGGCAACCCAGGCATAGTGCCACGGTAGCTGCTCTGACCTCGGACTTACATTGGACCAGTTCAGTATCCCTCTGGCAGCGTATAAAAAGAAATATTTCATACCTAAACTAGCCGGATGCCCCACCTCTGAAGCCATGTCCTGAAGCAGAGACGCCACAAAAATGGTGTCAAGTTTCAGGGGGAGGTCCGGCACATCCCTGCCACCCTCAGCCAAGCCCGACATCATGCGGCCACGTGCCACCCACTCATACCTCCCTCCCCATAGGAAATCGAAAATTGTTCTCGCCAGGGGCCGTCTGATGGCGACCGGCAGAGGGAAAACAGAGTGGAGAGCATGTCCGCCTTGAGCACAAGCACTTTACCCAGAAGTGTCAGCTTCCTGGCATTCCACAATGCTAATGTGGACTTCACTCGCTGAAAACGCCCCTCCCAGTTGACGGTAGCACTATTCATTGGTTGGAATTGTACACCTAAGATCTGTATTGGCCCTTGACACACCGATAGTCCACCCGGAGCAACATCACGCCCCTTCCAACTCCCTTCACTGTACATTTGCCAATGTTGAGCCTAGCTCCTGAGACCCTTCAAAAATCCTCAAAACCTCCAAAGCTCTCACCACACACTCGTCACTGTCCAGCAACAATGTTGTGTCATCAGCGTACTGTGAAAGTTTCACCCGTAGGTCCCCTCTCCCTGGAACCAGGGTCACCCTCACACTGGCGTCTGCTCTGATGGCCTCTGCAGGGGAATGCAGGGGGGTGCTGAAGCCCTTCAACACCTTCAGCATCTGGGTGCAGCAGAACCGGGAACATCTGGGTGCAGCAGAACCTGGAACTGTCGACAACCGGTCCAGAAACCTAGTGGGTCCCGCACATATCGTGCAACAGAAACCACATCAGAAAAGCGACCGAAAAATTCCTTTAATGCCAAGTCTGTCATAAAAGGGTTGAACATATGGACAGAAATTATCCTAAAGTTAGGTCTGTCCATATTTACCACCTCACACAAATTCAACGGGTGCTTGTTTGCCAATCTAGCACACCTTGCAGTGACAGCCTGAAGAGTCTCAGCTGAAACAAATGAAACATCATACCCGGTTGCCTGCTGATGCCACTGAATACAAAAAACGTCCTCCACCGTCAGATTCAACTGGCCCTTGATGATTCTGGTGCAAAACAAATCCCTTGGCATCACTTCCCTGTCGCTGCTCCTCCACTGGAACCTCAAAGTCCTGCGCAGTCCCACCCGAGGAATTGTCCGGCCCTGGTTGGCAAACGCCATGTTAGAAAAAGAAGAAAAAACACAGCCCGCGCTTCTCAATTGTACAAGTGACAAGAACAGATTTTTTTTTTATTTATTTTTTTATTTTTTATTAGAAAAAATCAACAGTACAGTAACCATTATACTCCCAACACATGACTTGGCACTGTGTCCCCATTCGCATCCCCGCACCCCTGAAGTGAAACTGCCCATATGTCATGAAAGAAAAACAAACGACTCCAAAACAGAAAAACACAAGCAAAAGAAAGACACAATAAGAAAAACTGAAACATAACCTGTATCAGTGCACCATTATCTTTTATAGCAACCCAAAACCACCTTTCCACTTTTCTTTTGCAGCGTGATACCCCAACTTGTCCACATCCAACTTCATCCTTTCTGTCACCTCCCATTCGACCCCCTTAGCCACCCTCTCTGTAGTCCACTCCACTCCACTCCATTCCGTACGAGCTCCTGTCTTGCCAGCCATAGCCCCCTTTTGTATAGGCTCAGGAGCAACCACAAAATCCCCCACCCACTCCTAATGTGGGCTCCTACAAAACCCCTCTCCACCACCTGCCATGTCAGTGTAAGATCAGGCTTTGCCCTCCCCACCACCTTTTTTGCCTTAGCCCAGAGCTGTCTGGCAAAACTGCACTCCCACATAACATGGTACGCTGTCTCCCCAGCACCACACGATGGTCTCGGGCACAGAGGAGACCGGCCCAGACCGTGCCTGTGTATCTTGCCTCGCACCGGTAGCGTTCTGTGCAAGCAGGCCCAGTTCAGATCCTTCTGCCCATTACTCAGGCCTACTGCCTGAAGACCCACCCAAACTGATGACGGTACCCCCAACACCGGAGACGGGTTTACCTTCCCTCTAACCACCCTGTACAGGACCCTTTGCTGCTTCCATATGCCATCTTCCAGGGCCTTAGGGTGAGCCCTCAGCCACTTGGCAACCCAGGCATAGTGCCACGGTAGCTGCTCTGACCTCGGACTTACATTGGACCAGTTCAGTATCCCTCTGGCAGCGTATAAAAAGAAATATTTCATACCTAAACTAGCCGGATGCCCCACCTCTGAAGCCATGTCCTGAAGCAGAGACGCCACAAAAATGGTGTCAAGTTTCAGGGGGAGGTCCAGCACATCCCTGCCACCCTCAGCCAAGCCCGACATCATGCGGCCACGTGCCACCCACTCATACCTCCCTCCCCATAGGAAATCGAAAATTGTTCTCGCCAGGGGCCGTCTGATGGCGACCGGCAGAGGGAAAACATATGCCAGGTGGAGCACAGAGGAGAGCATGTCCGCCTTGAGCACAAGCACTTTACCCAGAAGTGTCAGCTTCCTGGCCTTCCACAATGCTAATCTGGACTTCAATCGCTGAAAACGCCCCTCCCAGTTGACGGTAGCACTATTCATTGGTTGGAATTGTACACCTAAGATCTTTATTGGCCCTTGACACACCGATAGTCCACCCGGAGCAACATCACGCCCCTTCCAACTCCCTTCACTGTACATTTGCCAATGTTGAGCCTAGCTCCTGAGACCCTTCCAAAATCCTCAAAACCTCCAAAGCTCTCACCACACACTCGTCACTTTCCAGCAACAATGTTGTGTCATCAGTGTACTGTGAAAGTTTCACCCGTAGGTCCCCTCCCCCTGGAACCAGGGTCACCCTCACACTGGCGTCTGCTCTGATGGCCTCTGCAGGGGAATGCAGGGGGGGTGCTGAAGCCCTTCCACACCTTCAACATCTGGGTGCAGCAGAACCGGGAACATCTGGGTGCAGCAGAACCTGGAACTGTCGACAACCAGTTCAGAAACCTAGTGGGTCCCGCACATATCGTGCAGCAGAAACCACATCAGAAAAGCGACCGAAAAATTCCTTTAATGCCAAGTCTGTCATAAAAGGGTTGAACATATGGACAGAAATTATCCTAAAGTTAGGTCTGTCCATATTTACCACCTCACACAAATTCAACGGGTGCTTGTTTGCCAATCTAGCACACCTTGCAGTGACAGCCTGATGAGTCTCAGCTGAAACAAATGAAACATCATACCCGGTTGCCTGCTGATGCCACTGAATACAAAAAACGTCCTCCACCGTCAGATTCAACTGGCCCTTGATGATTCTGGTGCAAAACAAATCCCTTGGCATCACTTCCCTGTCGCTGCTCCTCCACTGGAACCTCAAAGTCCTGCGCAGTCCCACCCAAGGAATTGACCGGCCCTGGTTGGCAAACGCCATGTTAGAAAAAGAAGAAAAAACACAGCCCGCGCTTCTCAAATGTACAAGTGTCAAGAACAGATTTTTTTTTTTTTTTTTTTATATTTTATTAGAAAAAAATCAACAGTACAGTAACCATTATACTCCCAACACATGACTTGGCACTGTGTCCCCATTCGCATCCCCGCACCCCTGAAGTGAAACTGCCAATATCTCATGAAAGAAAAACAAACGACTCCAAAACAGAAAAACACAAGCAAAAGAAAGACACAATAAGAAAAACTGAAACATAACCTGTACCAGTGCACCATTATCTTTTATAGCAACCCAAAACCACCTTTCCACTTTTCTTTTGCAGCGTGATACCCCAACTTGTCCACATCCAACTTCATGCTTTCTGTCACCTCCCATTCGACCCCCTTAGCCACCCTCTCTGTAGTCCACTCCACTCCACTTCATTCCGTACGAGCTCCTGTCTTGCCAGCCATAGCCCCCTTTTCTATAGGCTCAGGAGCAACCACAAAATCCCCCACCCACTCCTAATGTGGGCTCCTACAAAACCCCTCTCCACCACCTGCCATGTCAGTGTAAGATCAGGCTTTGCCCTCCCCACCACCTTTTTTGCCTTAGCCCAGAGCTGTCTGGTAAAACTGCACTCCCACATAACATGGTACGCTGTCTCCCCAGCACCACACGATGGTCTCGGGCACAGAGGAGACCGGCCCAGACCGTGCCTGTGTATCTTGTCTCGCACCGGTAGCGTTCTGTGCAAGCAGGCCCAGTTCAGATCCTTCAGCCCATTAGTTTGGCCTACTGCCTGAACACCCACCGTAACTGATGACGGTACCCCCAACAACGGAGACGGGTTTACCTTCCCTCTAACCACCCTGTACAGGACCCTTTGCTGCTTCCATATGCCATCTTCCAGGGCCTTAGGGTGAGCCCTCAGCCACTTGGCAACCCAGGCATAGTGCCACGGTAGCTGCTCTGACCTCGGACCTACATTGGACCAGTTTAGTATCCCTCTGGCAGCGTATAAAAAGAAATATTTCATACCTAAACTAGCCGGATGCCCCACCTCTGAAGCCGTGTCCTGAAGCAGAGACGCCACAAAAATGGTGTCAAGTTTCAGGGGGAGGTCCGGCACATCCCTGCCACCATCAGCCAAGCCCGACATCATGCGGCCACGTGCCACCCACTCATACCTCCCTCCCCATAGGAAATTGAAAATTGTTCTCGCCAGGGGCCGTCTGATGGCGACCGGCAGAGGGAAAACAGAGTGGAGAGCATGACCGCCTTGAGCACAAGCACTTTACCCAGAAGTGTCAGCTTCCTGGCCTTCCACAATGCTAATCTGGACTTCAATCGCTGAAAACGCCCCTCCCAGTTGACGGTAGCACTATTCATTGGTTGGAATTGTACACCTAAGATCTTTATTGGCCCTTGACACACCGATAGTCCACCCGGAGCAACATCACGCCCCTTCCAACTCCCTTCACTGTACATTTGCCAATGTTGAGCCTAGCTCCTGAGACCCTTCCAAAATCCTCAAAACCTCCAAAGCTCTCACCACACACTCGTCACTTTCCAGCAACAATGTTGTGTCATCAGTGTACTGTGAAAGTTTCACCCGTAGGTCCCCTCCCCCTGGAACCAGGGTCACCCTCACACTGGCGTCTGCTCTGATGGCCTCTGCAGGGGAATGCAGGGGGGGTGCTGAAGCCCTTCCACACCTTCAACATCTGGGTGCAGCAGAACCGGGAACATCTGGGTGCAGCAGAACCTGGAACTGTCGACAACCAGTTCAGAAACCTAGTGGGTCCCGCACATATCGTGCAGCAGAAACCACATCAGAAAAGCGACCGAAAAATTCCTTTAATGCCAAGTCTGTCATAAAAGGGTTGAACATATGGACAGAAATTATCCTAAAGTTAGGTCTGTCCATATTTACCACCTCACACAAATTCAACGGGTGCTTGTTTGCCAATCTAGCACACCTTGCAGTGACAGCCTGATGAGTCTCAGCTGAAACAAATGAAACATCATACCCGGTTGCCTGCTGATGCCACTGAATACAAAAAACGTCCTCCACCGTCAGATTCAACTGGCCCTTGATGATTCTGGTGCAAAACAAATCCCTTGGCATCACTTCCCTGTCGCTGCTCCTCCACTGGAACCTCAAAGTCCTGCGCAGTCCCACCCAAGGAATTGACCGGCCCTGGTTGGCAAACGCCATGTTAGAAAAAGAAGAAAAAACACAGCCCGCGCTTCTCAAATGTACAAGTGTCAAGAACAGATTTTTTTTTTTTTTTTTTTTATATTTTATTAGAAAAAAATCAACAGTACAGTAACCATTATACTCCCAACACATGACTTGGCACTGTGTCCCCATTCGCATCCCCGCACCCCTGAAGTGAAACTGCCAATATCTCATGAAAGAAAAACAAACGACTCCAAAACAGAAAAACACAAGCAAAAGAAAGACACAATAAGAAAAACTGAAACATAACCTGTACCAGTGCACCTTTATCTTTTATAGCAACCCAAAACCACCTTTCCACTTTTCTTTTGCAGCGTGATACCCCAACTTGTCCACATCCCACTTCATCCTTTCTGTCACCTCTAATTCGACCCCCTTAGCCACCCTCTCTGTACTCCACTCCACTCCACTTCATTCCGTACGAGCTCCTGTCTTGCCAGCCATAGCCCCCTTTTGTATAGGCTCAGGAGCAACCACAAAATCCCCCACCCACTCCTAATGTGGGCTCCTACAAAACCCCTCTCCACAACCTGCCATGTCAGTGTAAGATCAGGCTTTGCCCTCCCCACCAACTTTTTTGCCTTAGCCCAGAGCTGTCTGGTAAAACTGCACTCCCACATAACATGGTACGCTGTCTCCCCAGCACCACACGATGGTCTCGGGCACAGAGGAGACCGGCCCAGACCGTGCCTGTGTATCTTGCCTCGCACCGGTAGCGTTCTGTGCAAGCAGGCCCAGTTCAGATCCTTCAGCCCATTACTCAGGCCTACTGCCTGAACACCCACCCAAACTGATGACGGTACCCCCAACAACGGAGACGGGTTTACCTTCCCTCTAACCACCCTGTACAGGACCCTTTGCTGCTTCCATATGCCATCTTCCAGGGCCTCAGGGTGAGCCCTCAGCCACTTGGCAACCCAGGCATAGTGCCACGGTAGCTGCTCTGACCTCGGACTTACATTGGACCAGTTCAGTATCCCTCTGGCAGCGTATAAAAAGAAATATTTCATACCTAAACTAGCCGGATGCCCCACCTCTGAAGCCATGTCCTGAAGCAGAGACGCCACAAAAATGGTGTCAAGTTTCAGGGGGAGGTCCGGCACATCCCTGCCACCCTCAGCCAAGCCCGACATCATGCGGCCACGTGCCACCCACTCATACCTCCCTCCCCATAGGAAATCGAAAATTGTTCTCGCCAGGGGCCGTCTGATGGCGACCGGCAGAGGGAAAACATATGCCAGGTGGAGCACAGAGGAGAGCATGTCCGCCTTGAGCACAAGCACTTTACCCAGAAGTGTCAGCTTCCTGGCCTTCCACAATGCTAATCTGGACTTCAATGGCTGAAAACGCCCCTCCCAGTTGACGGTAGCACTATTCATTGGTTGGAATTGTACACCTAAGATCTTTATTGGCCCTTGACACACCGATAGTCCACCCGGAGCAACATCACGCCCCTTCCAACTCCCTTCACTGTACATTTGCCAATGTTGAGCCTAGCTCCTGAGACCCTTCCAAAATCCTCAAAACCTCCAAAGCTCTCACCACACACTCGTCACTGTCCAGCAACAATGTTGTGTCATCAGTGTACTGTGAAAGTTTCACCTGTAGGTCCCCTCCCCCTGGAACCAGGGTCACCCTCACACTGGCGTCTGCTCTGATGGCCTCTGCAGGGGAATGCAGGGGGGGTGCTGAAGCCCTTCCACACCTTCAGCATCTGGGTGCAGCAGAACCGGGAACATTTGGGTGCAGCAGAACCTGGAACTGTCGACAACCAGTCCAGAAACCTAGTG
Organism: Channa argus; assembly: GCF_033026475.1. Classification (NCBI taxonomy): domain Eukaryota; kingdom Metazoa; phylum Chordata; class Actinopteri; order Anabantiformes; family Channidae; genus Channa; species Channa argus. Next base: position 328,201 of record NW_027125237.1, on the reverse strand, counting down.
GGTCCCGCACATATCGTGCAGCAGAAACCACATCAGAAAAGCGACCGAAAAATTCCTTTAATGCCAAGTCTGTCATAAAAGGGTTGAACATATGGACAGAAATTATCCTAAAGTTAGGTATGTCCATATTTACCACCTCACACAAATTCAACGGGTGCTTGTTTGCCAATCTAGCACACCTTGCAGTGACAGCCTGATGAGTCTCAGCTGAAACAAATGAAACATCATACCCGGTTGCCTGCTGATGCCACTGAATACAAAAAACGTCCTCCACCGTCAGATTCAACTGGCCCTTGATGATTCTGGTGCAAAACAAATCCCTTGGCATCACTTCCCTGTCGCTGCTCCTCCACTGGAACCTCAAAGTCCTGCGCAGTCCCACCCAAGGAATTGACCGGCCCTGGTTGGCAAACGCCATGTTAGAAAAAGAAGAAAAAACACAGCCCGCGCTTCTCAAATGTACAAGTGTCAAGAACAGATTTTTTTTTTTTTTTTTTTATATTTTATTAGAAAAACATCAACAGTACAGTAACCATTATACTCCCAACACATGACTTGGCACTGTGTCCCCATTCGCATCCCCGCACCCCTGAAGTGAAACTGCCAATATCTCATGAAAGAAAAACAAACGACTCCAAAACAGAAAAACACAAGCAAAAGAAAGACACAATAAGAAAAACTGAAACATAACCTGTACCAGTGCACCATTATCTTTTATAGCAACCCAAAACCACTTTTCCACTTTTCTTTTGCAGCGTGATACCCCAACTTGTCCACATCCAACTTCATCCTTTCTGTCACCTCCCATTCGACCCCCTTAGCCACCCTCTCTGTAGTCCACTCCACTCCACTTCATTCCGTACGAGCTCCTGTCTTGCCAGCCATAGCCCCCTTTTGTATAGGCTCAGGAGCAACCACAAAATCCCCCACCCACTCCTAATGTGGGCTCCTACAAAACCCCTCTTCACCACCTGCCATGTCAGTGTAAGATCAGGCTTTGCCCTCCCCACCACCTTTTTTGCCTTAGCCCAGAGCTGTCTGGTAAAACTGCACTCCCACATAACATGGTACGCTGTCTCCCCAGCACCACACGATGGTCTCGGGCACAGAGGAGACCGGCCCAGACCGTGCCTGTGTATCTTGTCTCGCACCGGTAGCGTTCTGTGCAAGCAGGCCCAGTTCAGATCCTTCAGCCCATTAGTTTGGCCTACTGCCTGAACACCCACCGTAACTGATGACGGTACCCCCAACAACGGAGACGGGTTTACCTTCCCTCTAACCACCCTGTACAGGACCCTTTGCTGCTTCCATATGCCATCTTCCAGGGCCTTAGGGTGAGCCCTCAGCCACTTGGCAACCCAGGCATAGTGCCACGGTAGCTGCTCTGACCTCGGACTTACATTGGACCAGTTCAGTATCCCTCTGGCAGCGTAAAAAAAGAAATATTTCATACCTAAACTAGCCGGATGCCCCACCTCTGAAGCCTTGTCCTGAAGCAGAGACGCCACAAAAATGGTGTCAAGTTTTAGGGGGAGGTCCGGCACATCCCTGCCACCCTCAGCCAAGCCCGACATCATGCGGCCACGTGCCACCCACTCATACCTCCCTCCCCATAGGAAATCGAAAATTGTTCTCGCCAGGGACCGTCTGATGGCGACCGGCAGAGGGAAAACATATGCCAGGTGGAGCACAGAGGAGAGCATGTCCGCCTTGAGCACAAGCACTTTACCCAGAAGTGTCAGCTTCCTGGCCTTCCACAATGCTAATCTGGACTTCAATCGCTGAAAACGCCCCTCCCAGTTGACGGTAGCACTATTCATTGGTTGGAATTGTACACCTAAGATCTTTATTGGCCCTTGACACACCGATAGTCCACCCGGAGCAACATCACGCCCCTTCCAACTCCCTTCACTGTACATTTGCCAATGTTGAGCCTAGCTCCTGAGACCCTTCCAAAATCCTCAAAACCTCCAAAGCTCTCACCACACACTCGTCACTGTCCAGCAACAATGTTGTGTCATCAGTGTACTGTGAAAGTTTCACCCGTAGGTCCCCTCCCCCTGGAACCAGGGTCACCCTCACACTGGCGTCTACTCTGATGGCCTCTGCAGGGGAATGCAGGGGGGGTGCTGAAGCCCTTCCACACCTTCAGCATCTGGGTGCAGCAGAACCGGGAACATCTGGGTGCAGCAGAACCTGGAACTGTCGACAACCAGTCCAGAAACCTAGTGGGTCCTGCACATATCGTGCAGCAGAAACCACATCAGAAAAGCGACCGAAAAATTCCTTTAATGCCAAGTCTGTCATAAAAGGGTTGAACATATGGACAGAAATTATCCTAAAGTTAGGTCTGTCCATATTTACCACCTCACACAAATTCAACGGGTGCTTGTTTGCCAATCTAGCACACCTTGCAGTGACAGCCTGATGAGTCTCAGCTGAAACAAATGAAACATCATACCCGGTTGCCTGCTGATGCCACTGAATACAAAAAACGTCCTCCACCGTCAGATTCAACTGGCCCTTGATGATTCTGGTGCAAAACAAATCCCTTGGCATCACTTCCCTGTCGCTGCTCCTCCACTGGAACCTCAAAGTCCTGCGCAGTCCCACCCAAGGAATTGACCGGCCCTGGTTGGCGCCATGTTAGAAAAAGAAGAAAAAACACAGCGCGCGCTTCTCAATTGTACAAGTGACAAGAACAGATTTTTTTTTTTTTTTTTTTTATATTTTATTAGAAAAAATCAACAGTACAGTAACCATTATACTCCCAACACATGACTTGGCACTGTGTCCCCATTCGCATCCCCGCACCCCTGAAGTGAAACTGCCCATATGTCATGAAAGAAAAACAAACGACTCCAAAACAGAAAAACACAAGCAAAAGAAAGACACAATAAGAAAAACTGAAACATAACCTGTTCCAGTGCACCATTATCTTTTATAGCAACCCAAAACCACCTTTCCACTTTTCTTTTGCAGCGTGATACCCCAACTTGTCCACATCCAACTTCATCCTTTCTGTCACCTCCCATTCGACCCCCTTAGCCACCCTCTCTGTAGTCCACTCCACTCCACTCCATTCCGTACGAGCTCCTGTCTTGCCAGCCATAGCCCCCTTTTGTATAGGCTCAGGAGCAACCACAAAATCCCCCACCCACTCCTAATGTGGGCTCCTACAAAACCCCTCTCCACCACCTGCCATGTCAGTGTAAGATCAGGCTTTGCCCTCCCCACCACCTTTTTTGCCTTAGCCCAGAGCTGTCTGGCAAAACTGCACTCCCACATAACATGGTACGCTGTCTCCCCAGCACCACACGATGGTCTCGGGCACAGAGGAGACCGGCCCAGACCGTGCCTGTGTATCTTGCCTCGCACCGGTAGCGTTCTGTGCAAGCAGGCCCAGTTCAGATCCTTCTGCCCATTACTCAGGCCTACTGCCTGAAGACCCACCCAAACTGATGACGGTACCCCCAACACCGGAGACGGGTTTACCTTCCCTCTAACCACCCTGTACAGGACCCTTTGCTGCTTCCATATGCCATCTTCCAGGGCCTTAGGGTGAGCCCTCAGCCACTTGGCAACCCAGGCATAGTGCCACGGTAGCTGCTCTGACCTCGGACTTACATTGGACCAGTTCAGTATCCCTCTGGCAGCGTATAAAAAGAAATATTTCATACCTAAACTAGCCGGATGCCCCACCTCTGAAGCCATGTCCTGAAGCAGAGACGCCACAAAAATGGTGTCAAGTTTCAGGGGGAGGTCCAGCACATCCCTGCCACCCTCAGCCAAGCCCGACATCATGCGGCCACGTGCCACCCACTCATACCTCCCTCCCCATAGGAAATCGAAAATTGTTCTCGCCAGGGGCCGTCTGATGGCGACCGGCAGAGGGAAAACAGAGTGGAGAGCATGTCCGCCTTGAGCACAAGCACTTTACCCAGAAGTGTCAGCTTCCTGGCCTTCCACAATGCTAATCTGGACTTCAATCGCTGAAAACGCCCCTCCCAGTTGACGGTAGCACTATTCATTGGTTGGAATTGTACACCTAAGATCTTTATTGGCCCTTGACACACCGATAGTCCACCCGGAGCAACATCACGCCCCTTCCAACTCCCTTCACTGTACATTTGCCAATGTTGAGCCTAGCTCCTGAGACCCTTCCAAAATCCTCAAAACCTCCAAAGCTCTCACCACACACTCGTCACTTTCCAGCAACAATGTTGTGTCATCAGTGTACTGTGAAAGTTTCACCCGTAGGTCCCCTCCCCCTGGAACCAGGGTCACCCTCACACTGGCGTCTGCTCTGATGGCCTCTGCAGGGGAATGCAGGGGGGGTGCTGAAGCCCTTCCACACCTTCAACATCTGGGTGCAGCAGAACCGGGAACATCTGGGTGCAGCAGAACCTGGAACTGTCGACAACCAGTTCAGAAACCTAGTGGGTCCCGCACATATCGTGCAGCAGAAACCACATCAGAAAAGCGACCGAAAAATTCCTTTAATGCCAAGTCTGTCATAAAAGGGTTGAACATATGGACAGAAATTATCCTAAAGTTAGGTCTGTCCATATTTACCACCTCACACAAATTCAACGGGTGCTTGTTTGCCAATCTAGCACACCTTGCAGTGACAGCCTGATGAGTCTCAGCTGAAACAAATGAAACATCATACCCGGTTGCCTGCTGATGCCACTGAATACAAAAAACGTCCTCCACCGTCAGATTCAACTGGCCCTTGATGATTCTGGTGCAAAACAAATCCCTTGGCATCACTTCCCTGTCGCTGCTCCTCCACTGGAACCTCAAAGTCCTGCGCAGTCCCACCCAAGGAATTGACCGGCCCTGGTTGGCAAACGCCATGTTAGAAAAAGAAGAAAAAACACAGCCCGCGCTTCTCAAATGTACAAGTGTCAAGAACAGATTTTTTTTTTTTTTTTTTTTATATTTTATTAGAAAAAAATCAACAGTACAGTAACCATTATACTCCCAACACATGACTTGGCACTGTGTCCCCATTCGCATCCCCGCACCCCTGAAGTGAAACTGCCAATATCTCATGAAAGAAAAACAAACGACTCCAAAACAGAAAAACACAAGCAAAAGAAAGACACAATAAGAAAAACTGAAACATAACCTGTACCAGTGCACCATTATCTTTTATAGCAACCCAAAACCACCTTTCCACTTTTCTTTTGCAGCGTGATACCCCAACTTGTCCACATCCAACTTCATCCTTTCTGTCACCTCCCATTCGACCCCCTTAGCCACCCTCTCTGTAGTCCACTCCACTCCACTTCATTCCGTACGAGCTCCTGTCTTGCCAGCCATAGCCCCCTTTTGTATAGGCTCAGGAGCAACCACAAAATCCCCCACCCACTCCTAATGTGGGCTCCTACAAAACCCCTCTCCACCACCTGCCATGTCAGTGTAAGATCAGGCTTTGCCCTCCCCACCACCTTTTTTGCCTTAGCCCAGAGCTGTCTGGTAAAACTGCACTCCCACATAACATGGTACGCTGTCTCCCCAGCACCACACGATGGTCTCGGGCACAGAGGAGACCGGCCCAGACCGTGCCTGTGTATCTTGTCTCGCACCGGTAGCGTTCTGTGCAAGCAGGCCCAGTTCAGATCCTTCAGCCCATTAGTTTGGCCTACTGCCTGAACACCCACCGTAACTGATGACGGTACCCCCAACAACGGAGACGGGTTTACCTTCCCTCTAACCACCCTGTACAGGACCCTTTGCTGCTTCCATATGCCATCTTCCAGGGCCTTAGGGTGAGCCCTCAGCCACTTGGCAACCCAGGCATAGTGCCACGGTAGCTGCTCTGACCTCTGACCTACATTGGACCAGTTTAGTATCCCTCTGGCAGCGTATAAAAAGAAATATTTCATACCTAAACTAGCCGGATGCCCCACCTCTGAAGCCATGTCCTGAAGCAGAGACGCCACAAAAATGGTGTCAAGTTTCAGGGGGAGGTCCGGCACATCCCTGCCACCCTCAGCCAAGCCCGACATCATGCGGCCACGTGCCACCCACTCATACCTCCCTCCCCATAGGAAATTGAAAATTGTTCTCGCCAGGGGCCGTCTGATGGCGACCGGCAGAGAGAAAACAGAGTGGAGAGCATGACCGCCTTGAGCACAAGCACTTTACCCAGAAGTGTCAGCTTCCTGGCCTTCCACAATGCTAATCTGGACTTCAATCGCTGAAAACGCCCCTCCCAGTTGACGGTAGCACTATTCATTGGTTGGAATTGTACACCTAAGATCTTTATTGGCCCTTGACACACCGATAGTCCACCCGGAGCAACATCACGCCCCTTCCAACTCCCTTCACTGTACATTTGCCAATGTTGAGCCTAGCTCCTGAGACCCTTCCAAAATCCTCAAAACCTCCAAAGCTCTCACCACACACTCGTCACTTTCCAGCAACAATGTTGTGTCATCAGTGTACTGTGAAAGTTTCACCCGTAGGTCCCCTCCCCCTGGAACCAGGGTCACCCTCACACTGGCGTCTGCTCTGATGGCCTCTGCAGGGGAATGCAGGGGGGGTGCTGAAGCCCTTCCACACCTTCAACATCTGGGTGCAGCAGAACCGGGAACATCTGGGTGCAGCAGAACCTGGAACTGTCGACAACCAGTTCAGAAACCTAGTGGGTCCCGCACATATCGTGCAGCAGAAACCACAACAGAAAAGCGACCGAAAAATTCCTTTAATGCCAAGTCTGTCATAAAAGGGTTGAACATATGGACAGAAATTATCCTAAAGTTAGGTCTGTCCATATTTACCACCTCACACAAATTCAACGGGTGCTTGTTTGCCAATCTAGCACACCTTGCAGTGACAGCCTGATGAGTCTCAGCTGAAACAAATGAAACATCATACCCGGTTGCCTGCTGATGCCACTGAATACAAAAAACGTCCTCCACCGTCAGATTCAACTGGCCCTTGATGATTCTGGTGCAAAACAAATCCCTTGGCATCACTTCCCTGTCGCTGCTCCTCCACTGGAACCTCAAAGTCCTGCGCAGTCCCACCCAAGGAATTGACCGGCCCTGGTTGGCAAACGCCATGTTAGAAAAAGAAGAAAAAACACAGCCCGCGCTTCTCAAATGTACAAGTGTCAAGAACAGATTTTTTTTTTTTTTTTTTTTATATTTTATTAGAAAAAAATCAACAGTACAGTAACCATTATACTCCCAACACATGACTTGGCACTGTGTCCCCATTCGCATCCCCGCACCCCTGAAGTGAAACTGCCAATATCTCATGAAAGAAAAACAAACGACTCCAAAACAGAAAAACACAAGCAAAAGAAAGACACAATAAGAAAAACTGAAACATAACCTGTACCAGTGCACCTTTATCTTTTATAGCAACCCAAAACCACCTTTCCACTTTTCTTTTGCAGCGTGATACCCCAACTTGTCCACATCCCACTTCATCCTTTCTGTCACCTCTAATTCGACCCCCTTAGCCACCCTCTCTGTACTCCACTCCACTCCACTTCATTCCGTACGAGCTCCTGTCTTGCCAGCCATAGCCCCCTTTTGTATAGGCTCAGGAGCAACCACAAAATCCCCCACCCACTCCTAATGTGGGCTCCTACAAAACCCCTCTCCACAACCTGCCATGTCAGTGTAAGATCAGGCTTTGCCCTCCCCACCAACTTTTTTGCCTTAGCCCAGAGCTGTCTGGTAAAACTGCACTCCCACATAACATGGTACGCTGTCTCCCCAGCACCACACGATGGTCTCGGGCACAGAGGAGACCGGCCCAGACCGTGCCTGTGTATCTTGCATCGCACCGGTAGCGTTCTGTGCAAGCAGGCCCAGTTCAGATCCTTCTGCCCATTACTCAGGCCTACTGCCTGAACACCCACCCAAACTGATGACGGTACCCCCAACAACGGAGACGGGTTTACCTTCCCTCTAACCACCCTGTACAGGACCCTTTGCTGCTTCCATATGCCATCTTCCAGGGCCTCAGGGTGAGCCCTCAGCCACTTGGCAACCCAGGCATAGTGCCACGGTAGCTGCTCTGACCTCGGACTTACATTGGACCAGTTCAGTATCCCTCTGGCAGCGTATAAAAAGAAATATTTCATACCTAAACTAGCCGGATGCCCCACCTCTGAAGCCATGTCCTGAAGCAGAGACGCCACAAAAATGGTGTCAAGTTTCAGGGGGAGGTCCGGCACATCCCTGCCACCCTCAGCCAAGCCCGACATCATGCGGCCACGTGCCACCCACTCATACCTCCCTCCCCATAGGAAATCGAAAATTGTTCTCGCCAGGGGCCGTCTGATGGCGACCGGCAGAGGGAAAACATATGCCAGGTGGAGCACAGAGGAGAGCATGTCCGCCTTGAGCACAAGCACTTTACCCAGAAGTGTCAGCTTCCTGGCCTTCCACAATGCTAATCTGGACTTCAATGGCTGAAAACGCCTTTCCCAGTTGACGGTAGCACTATTCATTGGTTGGAATTGTACACCTAAGATCTTTATTGGCCCTTGACACACCGATAGTCCACCCGGAGCAACATCACGCCCCTTCCAACTCCCTTCACTGTACATTTGCCAATGTTGAGCCTAGCTCCTGAGACCCTTCCAAAATCCTCAAAACCTCCAAAGCTCTCACCACACACTCGTCACTGTCCAGCAACAATGTTGTGTCATCAGTGTACTGTGAAAGTTTCACCCGTAGGTCCCCTCCCCCTGGAACCAGGGTCACCCTCACACTGGCGTCTGCTCTGATGGCCTCTGCAGGGGAATGCAGGGGGGGTGCTGAAGCCCTTCCACACCTTCAGCATCTGGGTGCAGCAGAACCGGGAACATTTGGGTGCAGCAGAACCTGGAACTGTCGACAACCAGTCCAGAAACCTAGTGGGTCCCGCACATATCGTGCAGCAGAAACCACATCAGAAAAGCGACCGAAAAATTCCTTTAATGCCAAGTCTGTCATAAAAGGGTTGAACATATGGACAGAAATTATCCTAAAGTTAGGTATGTCCATATTTACCACCTCACACAAATTCAACGGGTGCTTGTTTGCCAATCTAGCACACCTTGCAGTGACAGCCTGATGAGTCTCAGCTGAAACAAATGAAACATCATACCCGGTTGCCTGCTGATGCCACTGAATACAAAAAACGTCCTCCACCGTCAGATTCAACTGGCCCTTGATGATTCTGGTGCAAAACAAATCCCTTGGCATCACTTCCCTGTCGCTGCTCCTCCACTGGAACCTCAAAGTCCTGCGCAGTCCCACCCAAGGAATTGACCGGCCCTGGTTGGCAAACGCCATGTTAGAAAAAGAAGAAAAAACACAGCCCGCGCTTCTCAAATGTACAAGTGTCAAGAACAGATTTTTTTTTTTTTTTTTTTATATTTTATTAGAAAAACATCAACAGTACAGTAACCATTATACTCCCAACACATGACTTGGCACTGTGTCCCCATTCGCATCCCCGCACCCCTGAAGTGAAACTGCCAATATCTCATGAAAGAAAAACAAACGACTCCAAAACAGAAAAACACAAGCAAAAGAAAGACACAATAAGAAAAACTGAAACATAACCTGTACCAGTGCACCATTATCTTTTATAGCAAACCAAAACCACTTTTCCACTTTTCTTTTGCAGCGTGATACCCCAACTTGTCCACATCCAACTTCATCCTTTCTGTCACCTCCCATTCGACCCCCTTAGCCACCCTCTCTGTAGTCCACTCCACTCCACTTCATTCCGTACGAGCTCCTGTCTTGCCAGCCATAGCCCCCTTTTGTATAGGCTCAGGAGCAACCACAAAATCCCCCACCCACTCCTAATGTGGGCTCCTACAAAACCCCTCTTCACCACCTGCCATGTCAGTGTAAGATCAGGCTTTGCCCTCCCCACCACCTTTTTTGCCTTAGCCCAGAGCTGTCTGGTAAAACTGCACTCCCACATAACATGGTACGCTGTCTCCCCAGCACCACACGATGGTCTCGGGCACAGAGGAGACCGGCCCAGACCGTGCCTGTGTATCTTGTCTCGCACCGGTAGCGTTCTGTGCAAGCAGGCCCAGTTCAGATCCTTCAGCCCATTAGTTTGGCCTACTGCCTGAACACCCACCGTAACTGATGACGGTACCCCCAACAACGGAGACGGGTTTACCTTCCCTCTAACCACCCTGTACAGGACCCTTTGCTGCTTCCATATGCCATCTTCCAGGGCCTTAGGGTGAGCCCTCAGCCACTTGGCAACCCAGGCATAGTGCCACGGTAGCTGCTCTGACCTCGGACTTACATTGGACCAGTTCAGTATCCCTCTGGCAGCGTAAAAAAAGAAATATTTCATACCTAAACTAGCCGGATGCCCCACCTCTGAAGCCTTGTCCTGAAGCAGAGACGCCACAAAAATGGTGTCAAGTTTTAGGGGGAGGTCCGGCACATCCCTGCCACCCTCAGCCAAGCCCGACATCATGCGGCCACGTGCCACCCACTCATACCTCCCTCCCCATAGGAAATCGAAAATTGTTCTCGCCAGGGACCGTCTGATGGCGACCGGCAGAGGGAAAACATATGCCAGGTGGAGCACAGAGGAGAGCATGTCCGCCTTGAGCACAAGCACTTTACCCAGAAGTGTCAGCTTCCTGGCCTTCCACAATGCTAATCTGGACTTCAATCGCTGAAAACGCCCCTCCCAGTTGACGGTAGCACTATTCATTGGTTGGAATTGTACACCTAAGATCTTTATTGGCCCTTGACACACCGATAGTCCACCCGGAGCAACATCACGCCCCTTCCAACTCCCTTCACTGTACATTTGCCAATGTTGAGCCTAGCTCCTGAGACCCTTCCAAAATCCTCAAAACCTCCAAAGCTCTCACCACACACTCGTCACTTTCCAGCAACAATGTTGTGTCATCAGTGTACTGTGAAAGTTTCACCCGTAGGTCCCCTCCCCCTGGAACCAGGGTCACCCTCACACTGGCGTCTGCTCTGATGGCCTCTGCAGGGGAATGCAGGGGGGGTGCTGAAGCCCTTCCACACCTTCAACATCTGGGTGCAGCAGAACCGGGAACATCTGGGTGCAGCAGAACCTGGAACTGTCGACAACCAGTTCAGAAACCTAGTGGGTCCCGCACATATCGTGCAGCAAAAACCACATCAGAAAAGCGACCGAAAAATTCCTTTAATGCCAAGTCTGTCATAAAAGGGTTGAACATATGGACAGAAATTATCCTAAAGTTAGGTCTGTCCATATTTACCACCTCACACAAATTCAACGGGTGCTTGTTTGCCAATCTAGCACACCTTGCAGTGACAGCCTGATGAGTCTCAGCTGAAACAAATGAAACATCATACCCGGTTGCCTGCTGATGCCACTGAATACAAAAAACGTCCTCCACCGTCAGATTCAACTGGCCCTTGATGATTCTGGTGCAAAACAAATCCCTTGGCATCACTTCCCTGTCGCTGCTCCTCCACTGGAACCTCAAAGTCCTGCGCAGTCCCACCCAAGGAATTGACCGGCCCTGGTTGGCAAACGCCATGTTAGAAAAAGAAGAAAAAACACAGCCCGCGCTTCTCAAATGTACAAGTGTCAAGAACAGATTTTTTTTTTTTTTTTTTTTATATTTTATTAGAAAAAAATCAACAGTACAGTAACCATTATACTCCCAACACATGACTTGGCACTGTGTCCCCATTCGCATCCCCGCACCCCTGAAGTGAAACTGCCAATATCTCATGAAAGAAAAACAAACGACTCCAAAACAGAAAAACACAAACAAAAGAAAGACACAATAAGAAAAATTGAAACATAACCTGTACCAGTGCACCTTTATCTTTTATAGCAACCCAAAACCACCTTTCCACTTTTCTTTTGCAGCGTGATACCCCAACTTGTCCACATCCCACTTCATCCTTTCTGTCACCTCTAATTCGACCCCCTTAGCCACCCTCTCTGTACTCCACTCCACTCCACTTCATTCCGTACGAGCTCCTGTCTTGCCAGCCATAGCCCCCTTTTGTATAGGCTCAGGAGCAACCACAAAATCCCCCACCCACTCCTAATGTGGGCTCCTACAAAACCCCTCTCCACAACCTGCCATGTCAGTGTAAGATCAGGCTTTGCCCTCCCCACCAACTTTTTTGCCTTAGCCCAGAGCTGTCTGGTAAAACTGCACTCCCACATAACATGGTACGCTGTCTCCCCAGCACCACACGATGGTCTCGGGCACAGAGGAGACCGGCCCAGACCGTGCCTGTGTATCTTGCCTCGCACCGGTAGCGTTCTGTGCAAGCAGGCCCAGTTCAGATCCTTCTGCCCATTACTCAGGCCTACTGCCTGAACACCCACCCAAACTGATGACAGTACCCCCAACAACGGAGACGGGTTTACCTTCCCTCTAACCACCCTGTACAGGACCCTTTGCTGCTTCCATATGCCATCTTCCAGGGCCTCAGGGTGAGCCCTCAGCCACTTGGCAACCCAGGCATAGTGCCACGGTAGCTGCTCTGACCTCGGACTTACATTGGACCAGTTCAGTATCCCTCTGGCAGCGTATAAAAAGAAATATTTCATACCTAAACTAGCCGGATGCCCCACCTCTGAAGCCATGTCCTGAAGCAGAGACGCCACAAAAATGGTGTCAAGTTTCAGGGGGAGGTCCGGCACATCCCTGCCACCCTCAGCCAAGCCCGACATCATGCGGCCACGTGCCACCCACTCATACCTCCCTCCCCATAGGAAATCGAAAATTGTTCTCGCCAGGGGCCGTCTGATGGCGACCGGCAGAGGGAAAACATATGCCAGGTGGAGCACAGAGGAGAGCATGTCCGCCTTGAGCACAAGCACTTTACCCAGAAGTGTCAGCTTCCTGGCCTTCCACAATGCTAATCTGGACTTCAATGGCTGAAAACGCCCCTCCCAGTTGACGGTAGCACTATTCATTGGTTGGAATTGTACACCTAAGATCTTTATTGGCCCTTGACACACCGATAGTCCACCCGGAGCAACATCACGCCCCTTCCAACTCCCTTCACTGTACATTTGCCAATGTTGAGCCTAGCTCCTGAGACCCTTCCAAAATCCTCAAAACCTCCAAAGCTCTCACCACACACTCGTCACTGTCCAGCAACAATGTTGTGTCATCAGTGTACTGTGAAAGTTTCACCCGTAGGTCCCCTCCCCCTGGAACCAGGGTCACCCTCACACTGGCGTCTGCTCTGATGGCCTCTGCAGGGGAATGCAGGGGGGGTGCTGAAGCCTTTCCACACCTTCAGCATCTGGGTGCAGCAGAACCGGGAACATTTGGGTGCAGCAGAACCTGGAACTGTCGACAACCAGTCCAGAAACCTAGTGGGTCCCGCACATATCGTGCAGCAGAAACCACATCAGAAAAGCGACCGAAAAATTCCTTTAATGCCAAGTCTGTCATAAAAGGGTTGAACATATGGACAGAAATTATCCTAAAGTTAGGTATGTCCATATTTACCACCTCACACAAATTCAACGGGTGCTTGTTTGCCAATCTAGCACACCTTGCAGTGACAGCCTGATGAGTCTCAGCTGAAACAAATGAAACATCATACCCGGTTGCCTGCTGATGCCACTGAATACAAAAAACGTCCTCCACCGTCAGATTCAACTGGCCCTTGATGATTCTGGTGCAAAACAAATCCCTTGGCATCACTTCCCTGTCGCTGCTCCTCCACTGGAACCTCAAAGTCCTGCGCAGTCCCACCCAAGGAATTGACCGGCCCTGGTTGGCAAACGCCATGTTAGAAAAAGAAGAAAAAACACAGCCCGCGCTTCTCAAATGTACAAGTGTCAAGAACAGATTTTTTTTTTTTTTTTTTTATATTTTATTAGAAAAACATCAACAGTACAGTAACCATTATACTCCCAACACATGACTTGGCACTGTGTCCCCATTCGCATCCCCGCACCCCTGAAGTGAAACTGCCAATATCTCATGAAAGAAAAACAAACGACTCCAAAACAGAAAAACACAAGCAAAAGAAAGACACAATAAGAAAAACTGAAACATAACCTGTACCAGTGCACCATTATCTTTTATAGCAACCCAAAACCACTTTTCCACTTTTCTTTTGCAGCGTGATACCCCAACTTGTCCACATCCAACTTCATCCTTTCTGTCACCTCCCATTCGACCCCCTTAGCCACCCTCTCTGTAGTCCACTCCACTCCACTTCATTCCGTACGAGCTCCTGTCTTGCCAGCCATAGCCCCCTTTTGTATAGGCTCAGGAGCAACCACAAAATCCCCCACCCACTCCTAATGTGGGCTCCTACAAAACCCCTCTTCACCACCTGCCATGTCAGTGTAAGATCAGGCTTTGCCCTCCCCACCACCTTTTTTGCCTTAGCCCAGAGCTGTCTGGTAAAACTGCACTCCCACATAACATGGTACGCTGTCTCCCCAGCACCACACGATGGTCTCGGGCACAGAGGAGACCGGCCCAGACCGTGCCTGTGTATCTTGTCTCGCACCGGTAGCGTTCTGTGCAAGCAGGCCCAGTTCAGATCCTTCAGCCCATTAGTTTGGCCTACTGCCTGAACACCCACCGTAACTGATGACGGTACCCCCAACAACGGAGACGGGTTTACCTTCCCTCTAACCACCCTGTACAGGACCCTTTGCTGCTTCCATATGCCATCTTCCAGGGCCTTAGGGTGAGCCCTCAGCCACTTGGCAACCCAGGCATAGTGCCACGGTAGCTGCTCTGACCTCGGACTTACATTGGACCAGTTCAGTATCCCTCTGGCAGCGTAAAAAAAGAAATATTTCATACCTAAACTAGCCGGATGCCCCACCTCTGAAGCCTTGTCCTGAAGCAGAGACGCCACAAAAATGGTGTCAAGTTTTAGGGGGAGGTCCGGCACATCCCTGCCACCCTCAGCCAAGCCCGACATCATGCGGCCACGTGCCACCCACTCATACCTCCCTCCCCATAGGAAATCGAAAATTGTTCTCGCCAGGGACCGTCTGATGGCGACCGGCAGAGGGAAAACATATGCCAGGTGGAGCACAGAGGAGAGCATGTCCGCCTTGAGCACAAGCACTTTACCCAGAAGTGTCAGCTTCCTGGCCTTCCACAATGCTAATCTGGACTTCAATCGCTGAAAACGCCCCTCCCAGTTGACGGTAGCACTATTCATTGGTTGGAATTGTACACCTAAGATCTTTATTGGCCCTTGACACACCGATAGTCCACCCGGAGCAACATCACGCCCCTTCCAACTCCCTTCACTGTACATTTGCCAATGTTGAGCCTAGCTCCTGAGACCCTTCCAAAATCCTCAAAACCTCCAAAGCTCTCACCACACACTCGTCACTGTCCAGCAACAATGTTGTGTCATCAGTGTACTGTGAAAGTTTCACCCGTAGGTCCCCTCCCCCTGGAACCAGGGTCACCCTCACACTGGCGTCTGCTCTGATGGCCTCTGCAGGGGAATGCAGGGGGGGTGCTGAAGCCCTTCCACACCTTCAGCATCTGGGTGCAGCAGAACCGGGAACATCTGGGTGCAGCAGAACCTGGAACTGTCGACAACCAGTCCAGAAACCTAGTTGGTCCTCCAAATATCGTGCAGCAGAAGCCACATCAGAAAAGCGACCGAAAAATTCCTTTAATGCCAAGTCTGTCATAAAAGGGTTGAACATATGGACAGAAATTATCCTAAAGTTAGGTATGTCCATATTTACCACCTCACACAAATTCAACGGGTGCTTGTTTGCCAATCTAGCACACCTTGCAGTGACAGCCTGATGAGTCTCAGCTGAAACAAATGAAACATCATACCCGGTTGCCTGCTGATGCCACTGAATACAAAAAACGTCCTCCACCGTCAGATTCAACTGGCCCTTGATGATTCTGGTGCAAAACAAATCCCTTGGCATCACTTCCCTGTCGCTGCTCCTCCACTGGAACCTCAAAGTCCTGCGCAGTCCCACCCAAGGAATTGACCGGCCCTGGTTGGCAAACGCCATGTTAGAAAAAGAAGAAAAAACACAGCCCGCGCTTCTCAAATGTACAAGTGTCAAGAACAGATTTTTTTTTTTTTTTTTTTATATTTTATTAGAAAAAAATCAACAGTACAGTAACCATTATACTCCCAACACATGACTTGGCACTGTGTCCCCATTCGCATCCCCGCACCCCTGAAGTGAAACTGCCAATATCTCATGAAAGAAAAACAAACGACTCCAAAACAGAAAAACACAAGCAAAAGAAAGACACAATAAGAAAAACTGAAACATAACCTGTACCAGTGCACCATTATCTTTTATAGCAACCCAAAACCACCTTTCCACTTTTCTTTTGCAGCGTGATACCCCAACTTGTCCACATCCAACTTCATCCTTTCTGTCACCTCCCATTCGACCCCCTTAGCCACCCTCTCTGTAGTCCACTCCACTCCACTTCATTCCGTACGAGCTCCTGTCTTGCCAGCCATAGCCCCCTTTTGTATAGGCTCAGGAGCAACCACAAAATCCCCCACCCACTCCTAATGTGGGCTCCTACAAAACCCCTCTTCACCACCTGCCATGTCAGTGTAAGATCAGGCTTTGCCCTCCCCACCACCTTTTTTGCCTTAGCCCAGAGCTGTCTGGTAAAACTGCACTCCCACATAACATGGTACGCTGTCTCCCCAGCACCACACGATGGTCTCGGGCACAGAGGAGACCGGCCCAGACCGTGCCTGTGTATCTTGTCTCGCACCGGTAGCGTTCTGTGCAAGCAGGCCCAGTTCAGATCCTTCAGCCCATTAGTTTGGCCTACTGCCTGAACACCCACCGTAACTGATGACGGTACCCCCAACAACGGAGACGGGTTTACCTTCCCTCTAACCACCCTGTACAGGACCCTTTGCTGCTTCCATATGCCATCTTCCAGGGCCTTAGGGTGAGCCCTCAGCCACTTGGCAACCCAGGCATAGTGCCACGGTAGCTGCTCTGACCTCGGACTTACATTGGACCAGTTCAGTATCCCTCTGGCAGCGTAAAAAAAGAAATATTTCATACCTAAACTAGCCGGATGCCCCACCTCTGAAGCCTTGTCCTGAAGCAGAGACGCCACAAAAATGGTGTCAAGTTTTAGGGGGAGGTCCGGCACATCCCTGCCACCCTCAGCCAAGCCCGACATCATGCGGCCACGTGCCACCCACTCATACCTCCCTCCCCATAGGAAATCGAAAATTGTTCTCGCCAGGGACCGTCTGATGGCGACCGGCAGAGGGAAAACATATGCCAGGTGGAGCACAGAGGAGAGCATGTCCGCCTTGAGCACAAGCACTTTACCCAGAAGTGTCAGCTTCCTGGCCTTCCACAATGCTAATCTGGACTTCAATCGCTGAAAACGCCCCTCCCAGTTGACGGTAGCACTATTCATTGGTTGGAATTGTACACCTAAGATCTTTATTGGCCCTTGACACACCGATAGTCCACCCGGAGCAACATCACGCCCCTTCCAACTCCCTTCACTGTACATTTGCCAATGTTGAGCCTAGCTCCTGAGACCCTTCCAAAATCCTCAAAACCTCCAAAGCTCTCACCACACACTCGTCACTGTCCAGCAACAATGTTGTGTCATCAGTGTACTGTGAAAGTTTCACCCGTAGGTCCCCTCCCCCTGGAACCAGGGTCACCCTCACACTGGCGTCTGCTCTGATGGCCTCTGCAGGGGAATGCAGGGGGGGTGCTGAAGCCCTTCCACACCTTCAACATCTGGGTGCAGCAGATCCGGGAACATCTGGGTGCAGCAGAACCTGGAACTGTCGACAACCAGTCCAGAAACCTAGTGGGTCCCGCACATATCGTGCAGCAGAAACCACATCAGAAAAGCGACCGAAAAATTCCTTTAATGCCAAGTCTGTCATAAAAGGGTTGAACATATGGACAGAAATTATCCTAAAGTTAGGTCTGTCCATATTTACCACCTCACACAAATTCAACGGGTGCTTGTTTGCCAATCTAGCACACCTTGCAGTGACAGCCTGATGAGTCTCAGCTGAAACAAATGAAACATCATACCCGGTTGCCTGCTGATGCCACTGAATACAAAAAACGTCCTCCACCGTCAGATTCAACTGGCCCTTGATGATTCTGGTGCAAAACAAATCCCTTGGCATCACTTCCCTGTCGCTGCTCCTCCACTGGAACCTCAAAGTCCTGCGCAGTCCCACCCAAGGAATTGACCGGCCCTGGTTGGCAAACGCCATGTTAGAAAAAGAAGAAAAAACACAGCGCGCGCTTCTCAAATGTACAAGTGTCAAGAACAGATTTTTTTTTTTATTTTTATATTTTATTAGAAAAAATCAACAGTACAGTAACCATTATACTCCCAACACATGACTTGGCACTGTGTCCCCATTCGCATCCCCGCACCCCTGAAGTGAAACTGCCAATATCTCATGAAAGAAAAACAAACGACTCCAAAACAGAAAAACACAAGCAAAAGAAAGACACAATAAGAAAAACTGAAACATAACCTGTACCAGTGCACCATTATCTTTTATAGCAACCCAAAACCACCTTTCCACTTTTCTTTTGCAGCGTGATACCCCAACTTGTCCACATCCAACTTCATCCTTTCTGTCACCTCCCATTCGACCCCCTTAGCCACCCTCTCTGTACTCCACTCCACTCCACTTCATTCCGTACGAGCTCCTGTCTTGCCAGCCATAGCCCCCTTTTGTATAGGCTCAGGAGCAACCACAAAATCCCCCACCCACTCCTAATGTGGGCTCCTACAAAACCCCTCTCCACAACCTGCCATGACAGTGTAAGATCAGGCTTTGCCCTCCCCACCAACTTTTTTGCCTTAGCCCAGAGCTGTCTGGTAAAACTGCACTCCCACATAACATGGTACGCTGTCTCCCCAGAACCACACGATGGTCTCGGGCACAGAGGAGACCGGCCCAGACCGTGCCTGTGTATCTTGCCTCGCACCGGTAGCGTTCTGTGCAAGCAGGCCCAGTTCAGATCCTTCTGCCCATTACTCAGGCCTACTGCCTGAACACCCACCCAAACTGATGACGGTACCCCCAACAACGGAGACGGGTTTACCTTCCCTCTAACCACCCTGTACAGGACCCTTTGCTGCTTCCATATGCCATCTTCCAGGGCCTCAGGGTGAGCCCTCAGCCACTTGGCAACCCAGGCATAGTGCCACGGTAGCTGCTCTGACCTCGGACTTACATTGGACCAGTTCAGTATCCCTCTGGCAGCGTATAAAAAGAAATATTTCATACCTAAACTAGCCGGATGCCCCACCTCTGAAGTCATGTCCTGAAGCAGAGACGCCACAAAAATGGTGTCAAGTTTCAGGGGGAGGTCCGGCACATCCCTGCCACCCTCAGCCAAGCCCGACATCATGCGGCCACGTGCCACCCACTCATACCTCCCTCCCCATAGGAAATCGAAAATTGTTCTCGCCAGGGGCCGTCTGATGGCGACCGGCAGAGGGAAAACATATGCCAGGTGGAGCACAGAGGAGAGCATGTCCGCCTTGAGCACAAGCACTTTACCCAGAAGTGTCAGCTTCCTGGCCTTCCACAATGCTAATCTGGACTTCAATGGCTGAAAACGCCCCTCCCAGTTGACGGTAGCACTATTCATTGGTTGGAATTGTACACCTAAGATCTTTATTGGCCCTTGACACACCGATAGTCCACCCGGAGCAACATCACGCCCCTTCCAACTCCCTTCACTGTACATTTGCCAATGTTGAGCCTAGCTCCTGAGACCCTTCCAAAATCCTCAAAACCTCCAAAGCTCTCACCACACACTCGTCACTGTCCAGCAACAATGTTGTGTCATCAGTGTACTGTGAAAGTTTCACCCGTAGGTCCCCTCCCCCTGGAACCAGGGTCACCCTCACACTGGCGTCTGCTCTGATGGCCTCTGCAGGGGAATGCAGGGGGGGTGCTGAAGCCCTTCCACACCTTCAACATCTGGGTGCAGCAGATCCGGGAACATCTGGGTGCAGCAGAACCTGGAACTGTCGACAACCAGTCCAGAAACCTAGTGGGTCCCGCACATATCGTGCAGCAGAAACCACATCAGAAAAGCGACCGAAAAATTCCTTTAATGCCAAGTCTGTCATAAAAGGGTTGAACATATGGACAGAAATTATCCTAAACCTAGGTCTGTCCATATTTACCACCTCACACAAATTCAACGGGTGCTTGTTTGCCAATCTAGCACACCTTGCAGTGACAGCCTGATGAGTCTCAGCTGAAACAAATGAAACATCATACCCGGTTGCCTGCTGATGCCACTGAATACAAAAAACGTCCTCCACCGTCAGATTCAACTGGCCCTTGATGATTCTGGTGCAAAACAAATCCCTTGGCATCACTTCCCTGTCGCTGCTCCTCCACTGGAACCTCAAAGTCCTGCGCAGTCCCACCCAAGGAATTGACCGGCCCTGGTTGGCAAACGCCATGTTAGAAAAAGAAGAAAAAACACAGCGCGCGCTTCTCAAATGTACAAGTGTCAAGAACAGATTTTTTTTTTTTTTTTTATATTTTATTAGAAAAAATCAACAGTACAGTAACCATTATACTCCCAACACATGACTTGGCACTGTGTCCCCATTCGCATCCCCGCACCCCTGAAGTGAAACTGCCAATATCTCATGAAAGAAAAACAAACGACTCCAAAACAGAAAAACACAAGCAAAAGAAAGACACAATAAGAAAAACTGAAACATAACCTGTACCAGTGCACCATTATCTTTTATAGCAACCCAAAACCACCTTTCCACTTTTCTTTTGCAGCGTGATACCCCAACTTGTCCACATCCAACTTCATCCTTTCTGTCACCTCCCATTCGACCCCCTTAGCCACCCTCTCTGTAGTCCACTCCACTCCACTTCATTCCGTACAAGCTCCTGTCTTGCCAGCCATAGCCCCTTTTTGTATAGGCTCAGGAGCAACCACAAAATCCCCCACCCACTCCTAATGTGGGCTCCTACAAAACCCCTCTTCACCACATGCCATGTCAGTGTAGGATCAGGCTTTGCCCTCCCCACCACCTTTTTTGCCTTAGCCCAGAGCTGTCTGGTAAAACTGCACTCCCACATAACATGGTACGCTGTCTCCCCAGCACCACACGATGGTCTCGGGCACAGAGGAGACCGGCCCAGACCGTGCCTGTGTATCTTGTCTCGCACCGGTAGCGTTCTGTGCAAGCAGGCCCAGTTCAGATCCTTCAGCCCATTAGTTTGGCCTACTGCCTGAACACCCACCGTAACTGATGACGGTACCCCCAACAACGGAGACGGGTTTACCTTCCCTCTAACCACCCTGTACAGGACCCTTTGCTGCTTCCATATGCCATCTTCCAGGACCTTAGGGTGAGCCCTCAGCCACTTGGCAACCCAGGCATAGTGCCACGGTAGCTGCTTTGACCTCGGACCTACATTGGACCAGTTTAGTACCCTCTGGCAGCGTATAAAAAGAAATATTTCATACCTAAACTAGCCGGATGCCCCACCTCTGAAGCCATGTCCTGAAGCAGAGACGCCACAAAAACGGTGTCAAGTTTCAGGGGGAGGTCCGGCACATCCCTGCCACCCTCAGCCAAGCCCGACATCATGCGGCCAAGTGCCACCCACTCATACCTCCCTCCCCATAGGAAATTGAAAATTGTTCTCGCCAGGGGCCGTCTGATGGCGACCGGCAGAGGGAAAACAGAGTGGAGAGCATGTCCGCCTTGAGCACAAGCACTTTACCCAGAAGTGTCAGCTTCCTGGCATTCCACAATGCTAATCTGGACTTCACTCGCTGAAAACGCCCCTCCCAGTTGACGGTAGCACTATTCATTGGTTGGAATTGTACACCTAAGATCTGTATTGGCCTTTGACACACCGATAGTCCACCCGGAGCAACATCACGCCCCTTCCAACTCCCTTCACTGTACATTTGCCAATGTTGAGCCTAGCTCCTGAGACCCTTCAAAAATCCTCAAAACCTCCAAAGCTCTCACCACACACTCGTCACTGTCCAGCAACAATGTTGTGTCATCAGCGTACTGTGAAAGTTTCACCCGTAGGTCCCCTCCCCCTGGAACCAGGGTCACCCTCACACTGGCGTCTGCTCTGATGGCCTCTGCAGGGGAATGCAGGGGGGTGCTGAAGCCCTTCAACACCTTCAGCATCTGGGTGCAGCAGAACCGGGAACATCTGGGTGCAGCAGAACCTGGAACTGTCGACAACCGGTCCAGAAACCTAGTGGGTCCCGCACATATCGTGCAGCAGAAACCACATCAGAAAAGCGACCGAAAAATTCCTTTAATGCCAAGTCTGTCATAAAAGGGTTGAACATATGGACAGAAATTATCCTAAAGTTAGGTCTGTCCATATTTACGACCTCACACAAATTCAACGGGTGCTTGTTTGCCAATCTAGCACACCTTGCAGTGACAGCCTGATGAGTCTCAGCTGAAACAAATGAAACATCATACCCGGTTGCCTGCTGATGCCACTGAATACAAAAAACGTCCTCCACCGTCAGATTCAACTGGCCCTTGATGATTCTGGTGCAAAACAAATCCCTTGGCATCACTTCCCTGTCGCTGCTCCTCCACTGGAACCTCAAAGTCCTGCGCAGTCCCACCCGAGGAATTGTCCGGCCCTGGTTGGCAAACGCCATGTTAGAAAAAGAAGAAAATACACAGCGCGCGCTTCTCAATTGTACAATTGACAAGAACAGATTTTTTTTTTTTTTTTTTTTTTTTTTTTTTATTAGAAAAAATCAACAGTACAGTAACCATTATACTCCCAACACATGACTTGGCACTGTGTCCCCATTCGCATCCCCGCACCCCTGAAGTGAAACTGCCCATATGTCATGAAAGAAAAACAAACGACTCCAAAACAGAAAAACACAAGCAAAAGAAAGACACAATAAGAAAAACTGAAACATAACCTGTACCAGTGCACCATTATCTTTTATAGCAACCCAAAACCACCTTTCCACTTTTCTTTTGCAGCGTGATACCCCAACTTGTCCACATCCAACTTCATCCTTTCTGTCACCTCCCATTCGACCCCCTTAGCCACCCTCTCTGTAGTCCACTCCACTCCACTCCATTCCGTACGAGCTCCTGTCTTGCCAGCCATAGCCCCCTTTTTTATAGGCTCAGGAGCAACCACAAAATCCCCCACCCACTCCTAATGTGGGCTCCTACAAAACCCCTCTCCACCACCTGCCATGTCAGTGTAAGATCAGGCTTTGCCCTCCCCACAACCTTTTTTGCCTTAGCCCAGAGCTGTCTGGTAAAACTGCACTCCCACATAACATGGTACGCTGTCTCCCCAGCACCACACGATGGTCTCGGGCACAGAGGAGACCGGCCCAGACCGTGCCTGTGTATCTTGTCTCGCACCGGTAGCGTTCTGTGCAAGCAGGCCCAGTTCAGATCCTTCTGCCCATTACTCAGGCCTACTGCCTGAACACCCACCAAAACTGATGACGGTACCCCCAACAACGGAGACGGGTTTACCTTCCCTCTAACCACCCTGTACAGGACCCTTTGCTGCTTCCATATGCCATCTTCCAGGGCCTCAGCGTGAGCCCTCAGCCACTTGGCAACCCAGGCATAGTGCCACGGTAGCTGCTCTGACCTCGGACTTACATTGGACCAGTTCAGTATCCCTCTGGCAGCGTAAAAAAAGAAATATTTCATACCTAAACTAGCCGGATGCCCCACCTCTGAAGCCTTGTCCTGAAGCAGAGACGCCACAAAAATGGTGTCAAGTTTTAGGGGGAGGTCCGGCACATCCCTGCCACCCTCAGCCAAGCCCGACATCATGCGGCCACGTGCCACCCACTCATACCTCCCTCCCCATAGGAAATCGAAAATTGTTCTCGCCAGGGGCCGTCTGATGGCGACCGGCAGAGGGAAAACATATGCCAGGTGGAGCACAGAGGAGAGCATGTCCGCCTTGAGCACAAGCACTTTACCCAGAAGTGTCAGCTTCCTGGCCTTCCACAATGCTAATCTGGACTTCAATCGCTGAAAACGCCCCTCCCAGTTGACGGTAGCACTATTCATTGGTTGGAATTGTACACCTAAGATCTTTATTGGCCCTTGACACACCGATAGTCCACCCGGAGCAACATCACGCCCCTTCCAACTCCCTTCACTGTACATTTTCCAATGTTGAGCCTAGCTCCTGAGACCCTTCCAAAATCCTCAAAACCTCCAAAGCTCTCACCACACACTCGTCACTGTCCAGCAACAATGTTGTGTCATCAGTGTACTGTGAAAGTTTCACCCGTAGGTCCCCTCCCCCTGGAACCAGGGTCACCCTCACACTGGCGTCTGCTCTGATGGCCTCTGCAGGGGAATGCAGGGGGGGTGCTGAAGCCCTTCCACACCTTCAACATCTGGGTGCAGCAGATCCGGGAACATCTGGGTGCAGCAGAACCTGGAACTGTCGACAACCAGTCCAGAAACCTAGTGGGTCCCGCACATATCGTGCAGCAGAAACCACATCAGAAAAGCGACCGAAAAATTCCTTTAATGCCAAGTCTGTCATAAAAGGGTTGAACATATGGACAGAAATTATCCTAAAGTTAGGTCTGTCCATATTTACCACCTCACACAAATTCAACGGGTGCTTGTTTGCCAATCTAGCACACCTTGCAGTGACAGCCTGATGAGTCTCAGCTGAAACAAATGAAACATCATACCCGGTTTGCCTGCTGATGCCACTGAATACAAAAAACGTCCTCCACCGTCAGATTCAACTGGCCCTTGATGATTCTGGTGCAAAACAAATCCCTTGGCATCACTTCCCTGTCGCTGCTCCTCCACTGGAACCTCAAAGTCCTGCGCAGTCCCACCCAAGGAATTGACCGGCCCTGGTTGGCAAACGCCATGTTAGAAAAAGAAGAAAAAACACAGCGCGCGCTTCTCAAATGTACAAGTGTCAAGAACAGATTTTTTTTTTTTTTTTATATTTTATTAGAAAAAATCAACAGTACAGTAACCATTATACTCCCAACACATGACTTGGCACTGTGTCCCCATTCGCATCCCCGCACCCCTGAAGTGAAACTGCCCATATGTCATGAAAGAAAAACAAACGACTCCAAAACTGAAAAACACAAGCAAAAGAAAGACACAATAAGAAAAACTGAAACATAACCTGTACCAGTGCACCTTTATCTTTTATAGCAACCCAAAACCACCTTTCCACTTTTCTTTTGCAGCGTGATACCCCAACTTGTCCACATCCAACTTCATCCTTTCTGTCACCTCCCATTCGACCCCCTTAGCCACCCTCTCAGTAGTCCACTCCACTCCACTCCATTCCGTACGAGCTCCTGTCTTGCCAGCCATAGCCCCCTTTTGTATAGGCTCAGGAGCAACAACAAAATCCCCCACCCACTCCTAATGTGGGCTCTTACAAAACCCCTCTCCACCACCTGCCATGTCAGTGTAAGATCAGGCTTTGCCCTCCCCACAACCTTTTTTGCCTTAGCCCAGAGCTGTCTGGTAAAACTGCACTCCCACATAACATGGTACGCTGTCTCCCCAGCACCACACGATGGTCTCGGGCACAGAGGAGACCGGCCCAGACCGTGCCTGTGTATCTTGTCTCGCACCGGTAGCGTTCTGTGCAAGCAGGCCCAGTTCAGATCCTTCTGCCCATTACTCAGGCCTACTGCCTGAACACCCACCAAAACTGATGACGGTACCCCCAACAACGGAGACGGGTTTACCTTCCCTCTAACCACCCTGTACAGGAGCCTTTGCTGCTTCCATATGCCATCTTCCAGGGCCTCAGCGTGAGCCCTCAGCCACTTGGCAACCCAGGCATAGTGCCACGGTAGCTGCTCTGACCTCGGACTTACATTGGACCAGTTCAGTATCCCTCTGGCAGCGTATAAAAAGAAATATTTCATACCTAAACTAGCCGGATGCCCCACCTCTGAAGCCATGTCCTGAAGCAGAGACGCCACAAAAATGGTGTCAAGTTTCAGGGGGAGGTCCGGCACATCCCTGCCACCCTCAGCCAAGCCCGACATCATGCGGCCACGTGCCACCCACTCATACCTCCCTCCCCATAGGAAATCGAAAATTGTTCTCGCCAGGGGCCGTCTGATGGCGACCGGCAGAGGGAAAACATATGCCAGGTGGAGCACAGAGGAGAGCATGTCCGCCTTGAGCACAAGCACTTTACCCAGAAGTGTCAGCTTCCTGGCCTTCCACAATGCTAATCTGGACTTCAATCGCTGAAAACGCCCCTCCCAGTTGACGGTAGCACTATTCATTGTTTGGAATTGTACACCTAAGATCTTTATTGGCCCTTGACACACCGATAGTCCACCCGGAGCAACATCACGCCCCTTCCAACTCCCTTCACTGTACATTTGCCAATGTTGAGCCTAGCTCCTGAGACCCTTCCAAAATCCTCAAAACCTCCAAAGCTCTCACCACACACTCGTCACTGTCCAGCAACAATGTTGTGTCATCAGTGTACTGTGAAAGTTTCACCCGTAGGTCCCCTCCCCCTGGAACCAGGGTCACCCTCACACTGGCGTCTGCTCTGATGGCCTCTGCAGGGGAATGCAGGGGGGGTGCTGAAGCCCTTCCACACCTTCAGCATCTGGGTGCAGCAGAACCGGGAACATCTGGGTGCAGCAGAACCTGGAACTGTCGACAACCAGTCCAGAAACCTAGTGGGTCCCGCACATATCGTGCAGCAGAAACCACATCAGAAAAGCGACCGAAAAATTCCTTTAATGCCAAGTCTGTCATAAAAGGGTTGAACATATGGACAGAAATTATCCTAAAGTTAGGTCTGTCCATATTTACCACCTCACACAAATTCAACGGGTGCTTGTTTGCCAATCTAGCACACCTTGCAGTGACAGCCTGATGAGTCTCAGCTGAAACAAATGAAACATCATACCCGGTTGCCTGCTGATGCCACTGAATACAAAAAACGTCCTCCACTGTCAGATTCAACTGGCCCTTGATGATTCTGGTGCAAAACAAATCCCTTGGCATCACTTCCCTGTCGCTGCTCCTCCACTGGAACCTCAAAGTCCTGCGCAGTCCCACCCAAGGAATTGACCGGCCCTGGTTGGCAAACGCCATGTTAGAAAAAGAAGAAAAAACACAGCCCGCGCTTCTCAAATGTACAAGTGTCAAGAACAGATTTTTTTTTTTTTTTTTATATATTTTATTAGAAAAAAATCAACAGTACAGTAACCATTATACTCCCAACACATGACTTGGCACTGTGTCCCCATTCGCATCCCCGCACCCCTGAAGTGAAACTGCCAATATCTCATGAAAGAAAAACAAACGACTCCAAAACAGAAAAACACAAGCAAAAGAAAGACACAATAAGAAAAACTGAAACATAACCTGTACCAGTGCACCATTATCTTTTATAGCAACCCAAAACCACCTTTCCACTTTTCTTTTGCAGCGTGATACCCCAACTTGTCCACATCCAACTTCATCCTTTCTGTCACCTCCCATTCGACCCCCTTAGCCACCCTCTCTGTAGTCCACTCCACTCCACTTCATTCCGTACGAGCTCCTGTCTTGCCAGCCATAGCCCCCTTTTGTATAGGCTCAGGAGCAACCACAAAATCCCCCACCCACTCCTAATGTGGGCTCCTACAAAACCCCTCTTCACCACCTGCCATGTCAGTGTAAGATCAGGCTTTGCCCTCCCCACCACCTTTTTTGCCTTAGCCCAGAGCTGTCTGGTAAAACTGCACTCCCACATAACATGGTACGCTGTCTCCCCAGCACCACACGATGGTCTCGGGCACAGAGGAGACCGGCCCAGACCGTGCCTGTGTATCTTGTCTCGCACCGGTAGCGTTCTGTGCAAGCAGGCCCAGTTCAGATCCTTCAGCCCATTAGTTTGGCCTACTGCCTGAACACCCACCGTAACTGATGACGGTACCCCCAACAACGGAGACGGGTTTACCTTCCCTCTAACCACCCTGTACAGGACCCTTTGCTGCTTCCATATGCCATCTTCCAGGGCCTTAGGGTGAGCCCTCAGCCACTTGGCAACCCAGGCATAGTGCCACGGTAGCTGCTCTGACCTCGGACTTACATTGGACCAGTTCAGTATCCCTCTGGCAGCGTAAAAAAAGAAATATTTCATACCTAAACTAGCCGGATGCCCCACCTCTGAAGCCT